>NW_024427409.1:0-43806 GCF_017639655.2 Falco naumanni
GATGGCGCCAAGGAAAGATAACACCTTGCTGTTATTGCTGGTAGTTAACCACCAATCAGAGATTGCCTAGTATGCAAGGCTTAGCTTCAAGAACCAATTAGTTTAAAACGCGCAGCTTCTGAAAGTCTATAAAACCTCGTGCTTCTGTACAATAAATTGACATTTGCTTGCATCAAGCTGCGTCCCATCTCTTCATTCGCCGCACACCACAGTTACAAAAACACCCATTAACGCTTGATCTTAAGTTAACTAAACCAAATCCAAAAATTTTTACAATTGGACCATATGTAATCAGGAATACAGGTCAGCAACAAATGTTGTTTAACCCAGAATGGTCTCTTAAAAGAATAGAGTTACAAATACAAGTCAATGTTTCTGTTGTTAAGCCATCCTGTTCCCCCTCTTACAAACCTCTTATGAAAGATGGACAACTTGGTTAAGAAAAAGGGGAAATATTTATCGAAACCGAATAGTGAGGGATGTAACTGGAATATTGGGAACAGGACTCGGAGTATTAAATTCCATAGACTCAGAGGTGATAATGAATATACTAGCCGCCACACGGCCGATCTATCAAAACTACAACAACCACTAAAATCTTCATTATTGGCATTAGGGGCACACCAATGGTTGATATCGAAAGGTACTCCCCAGGTGGGAACAAATCAACATGGAAGATCATCAACCATCACTAAGGCATTAGGTGGTTTACAGGACGACGTCGCCCTGGCTCTAAGTTGTATCCAAGCCCAAATGTGGATGCAATCAATAGCTGCATCCATAATAAGAGAAGGAGAGGAAGGCATATTTCCTACGGAAATTCGAAAGATGGTTTGGGACAATGCTACGGAAGTAGAAAGAAAAACTCCAGTCATGGTGGAATATGGTGAACTTTAACCTATGACCCCAACACACACACAATCACAGTTTTTGGTATTAACCATACATAATGCAGTAATAATTACCATACACTCCATTGTAGCCTTGGAATTAACCATAATGGGGTGCTCCTATACCCTTTTGAACATAGAACATGGGCCAGAATAGATAGGCGACAAGTGGCAAACAGTAGATTTAGAATCTTGTATTGTGCGAGAGCAGCAGGGCTTCCTCTGTGAAAGCAATACTATAATGGCCCAGGATACTTGTTTAGATACAGATCAGAAAATATGTCATTTCGAGGCCCAACCAAATGCAAACTTGAAAACAGTAATTATATATGCAGGGAAGGGATGATGTGCGTGTTTGAGAACTAAGTGTAACACAATAACTGTAGATGGAGAGGTAAAGGAGACTGCACAATATTCAAATTACTGTATCTGTAATTTTACATCTAACTTTACCTATCACAGATGATAATTCCTCCCCCATAGGACTAAATATAAGCAGTATAAAAGAACTATTAAAACATGCAGATTTACAACGTATACTGGGAAGAAACAAAGAAAAGGGACACGAAACTCTTCTTATGATCCATCATGATGTAGAGGGGATCAAGAAAGTTTTAAAAAAAGGTAGAACAGGATGGAAACCATAACTGGTGGGGATACTCTCTTTGGCTGGTCACCCTTCTGCAACAGGAATTCTTAACACTATGGTACACCCCATTGTGATCTTATTGATCAGTTGAGGAATTTCCTTAATACTAACCATTATGTTATATTTGTGGGTTTGGATGAATGTATTTTAAAAGGGTAACACTTATGTATGATGCTTTATATCATTCCGGAAGACTGCTTAAGTAAAAGGAATGTACTTAGTTTGATAGAAGAAGGGGGATTGATATGGAGAAGATAGTGTGAAATGGGGACAATGGACATCGATTGTGATTGTATATGTCTGCTCAAGGAATGTGGGTATGGTGACTAGTCATGGGTGCGGTGTCTGGTCACATAGGCACACAGCTCTGAGGAGACAACTACAGTTTGAGGAGACGCCTGCCCCTCTTCCTCTAACAAAGGGGAGACGGGAGACGCCTGCCCTTCTTCTCTAACAAAGGGGCTATTTTTAAAAGAGAATGAAAGAAAAGATGAGAGGACATTCCAATGCTATCTAGAGGGAGGGAGTGCTAAGTTTCCTTGCTGGATGAAGATCGGATGGGTCACAAGAACATGAATCACCTACAAACCTGCAAGACCACCACATTCCAGGAAACGGACTGATAAGCTAATTAACATACGAAGCGGGGTTTAGTAACGAATATGTATAGCGTCTAATTGAATATTCATTTGTTTCATTATATAAATGTGGAGATGGTTCACACTTCGGGGCATGGCACGCTTGTGGAGGGAGCGATCCCCCGTGCCATCTGCGCGCAAATAAACATACCTACTTTATAACTTTCGAGTTATAGAGTCTAATTCCGCACGTCAACTATAGTAACGGTCTTTTTCGAGGGGAGACTCACTATTTGGTCAGTCCAGTCAGCTCAACGGTCCTTGTGCTCACCAAATAGCAAAGGAAGTAGCAGGACTGCAGGGCTGGAACAGGGGAAACGCCAGACTTGCCCTTCAGCTGTTATATCAGACAACTAGTTTGCTGTTGCTGCAGCTCAGACACACTTTTCCCTGGATTGCGGGACACTCACCCACACATGGTAGTATACTATGACTCCACTACTTACTTCAGGAGAACGACTTCATAGTCGTTAGCTAGCCAAAACCAAGCTTACTCAGCTTCAACAAGAATGTTGGGCTGTTGTATTAGAGATGGAGGCTCCCACAAGCAGCGGCGGCCTTCGGTTGCCACAGTCAAAAAGGGCAGGAGAAACTGAAGGGAAGGAAGTACTCAGCAGCCTTTCCCTGACCTGCTATAGGCTAGACTCACCGTTTTACTCAAAAAAGGACAGATTCCCTAGGGATTTAAAAAGCAGCACACAGAATAGAGATTTGACCTCAATCTCCTTATTCCTGGGTTAAAAAAAATATATATATGTCTCAGACATGATAAGAATATGTTAAGGGCAAGGGGTAGAGGGGCAGAATGTCTTACTCTCTTCCCCCCCTCTCCCAGCAGACAGCAACATCATTCTCCCTACAGATGTGTTACCAAATCAACTGTGTTACCTTGACACACATTTTCCATTATGGTTAAGACGCTATGCATATGTGCCGTTTTATAATATCTCTGTATAACTTTACATTCTACAAGCTTTAGTGCAAAGTGACAAAAGGAACCCTTGGGTTTTTGCATCATCCCCACTTTCTATCCAGCCATCATAAAACTTTTAAGCATTTTGTCCTTGAAGTATCTTCAAAAGCTTAAATGTCCTGATAAATTCATGTGATAGGCGTTTGGGCAAATATGCAAAGAAAACAGAAACACAGAGGCAATTAATGAAATGCATCAAAAAATAATGTCTTACATTTTAGGCCAGTACATCCTAGACCTAAATTCTTTTTCTTCTCCAAAAGAGATAAAGATGTGTATTGATATGTCAGATACTAAGGTTTAGAACAGATTCGTGTTGCCATTTTAGACTTCTAAAGAGTGTGGAGATCTGTGCTAAATGAATCTCCCCCACTAGCAGAACAGTAGCAAAGAGATGCTGATCTATAGTGCTATTCAGTATATAAGACTCTATTACATTTGACAGCTGAACTGTGTGACTCTCATCGTTATCCTTCAAAAACTTGAACTTTGACTTGACCTAATTCCCATAATCAAAGGTGATAACATTTACCATCTATCCTTGTGTCGAGCCCAATGGAAGAACATCAAGGGATAGAGTTAGTAGGATAGTAGTTTTGTGGCCTTGACAGTCGGAACTGGAGCTGGTACTTACGTTAAAGAACAGATAAAGACCTTGTATTTCATTTCTCTTTTTTTTCTTGTTTTTTAACAGATGGAAGGGCTGGTGTCTTATTCCATTCTGTCTCCCACCTGGGATGCCGTAAATGTGAGTAATAAGGGAAGCATGTGTGAGCCTCAGCAATCAGGCTCAGTTGTCAAGTTGGATACAGTGAGAAAGAAAGGAAAATAGGACGTATACCTACTTGTGTCATGGGCAAATGAAAGACATTTAAGGCTGCCATAGGAGAATGTTGAAGCAGAGAATCAGCACTGACTTCTGAAATAACGTATGGAAGAACTAAAACAATGCAGGACTGGAGTGCACTGCACCCTCTCAAAGAAGTACAGATGCTTCCCATCAGTGACACCTAATTAGGTTAAATGAACATTTCTGTCAGAGTTCAGTTTATGTGGCACATTTCAAAACAGCAAACTGCAAGTCTAAACATCCACAGGAAATCACTTTCTGGTTACTATTCCTCCTGAGATCTCACCTGGCCGAGTTTACCACAGGAAAACCTCTTCTTTGGGAAATTCAAAGAACGTGTTTTCACTCTCACTGCAAAATTAACTATTTTGCTCTTTTCTGAATGAGCTTTTCATTATAAACCCAGAGTTCAAAAGTTCTTTTGGTGAAACACCATTAATACCATGCCATGGCGATTTTTTTGTAACTCGTAAGGTAGTAGGATTTGGTGTAACATTTTTTAAGGGATGAAGGATTACTAAAAATCACTTAGTCTGTAGCTACACAGGGCAAAGGATTGAATCCCGTAAATTCCAAAAGGAGAATTATATGTTCATTACTCTGAAAATGTAGTGGAGTAAGTAGTATGATTTATAACAAGGATCGTATCAGTGCATGCTGACTGTCTTTGTCTGCAAATGCTCTAGGCAGAGACAACTAAGGATAGGGTCTTCTCTTTTCAACAATCTCTGAAGTAACAAGCATATTCAGTAGTGCTAGTAAAATTAATAAATAGCAAACAGGTTTATTTTAGTGGTCATTCACGAGTTTACTTATGCCATTTACATATGTGGACTTCAAAGTCCCCCTTGAATTGCAGAACACGTGAAGCAAAAACCTTATCAATGGTGCTATTGTGTTAAGGTGATGCAAAAGCTTCATCCCCAGTTACCCTTTAACTTAATACTTTTCATCCTAGTGAGTCCGTGACATTAGAGGAAACTTGGGGAAAGGACATGATGAATGGCAGGATGACACAAAAGCAATAGACTCTATGCATATTAGTAATTTTATCCCCTATCCCTTCTGATGTTTGTACCCCTCAGTAGATATGAAAAAGCAATGTAAGTTCTCTTCCATCCTAGCAAAGGATGTTGGATGAGTCACCACGGGACAAAAATGCATCATTAATGTTGTCATGTCAATCAAAGCTTTGACAGACAATTCCAAGTCCATTGAGCAAAGATTTATGAAATTATGAACCAGTTTCTGCTCAAATTAATCTCTTGCATAGACTCCTCTAATCATATTTGAGAATATTATTTACCAGTGTGAACCAAAACAAAAGAAGAAATAGACAAAAATCAAATGCATCCGAACCAAATACATTTTTGTGTTTTCTGTAGTCAAAGATAAAATCACTGCATTTTGTTTGGATTGAAATGAATCATTTTGGGTAACTTTCCCTCCCCCCCCCCTTAAAAAAAAAAAAAAAAAAAAAAAAAAAAAAAAAAAGAAGAGCAGAGAAAATGAAAGTCTAAATTGTTACAAAAGTGCTGATGCCAACCTGCCACCCCATTTCACCTCTGGACTTCTATTCACAAATTGCAATGCTTGGGTAGATCACTTGGAATGGAACAGCCCTGTTTCAGTCTCCCAGGACAGCACCCCAGCCCTGAAGCAGTAAGGCTGTTTGAGGTATGAATCTCTCCTAGTGACATTTGTTCCACTTGGGAAATAAGCATTTTCCTAGACCAAAGGGCTGAAACGTTGAGTGAATATCTTAAACACAAGACCGCATAATTATTTTATATTCAAACCTATCTAGCTTGAAAGCTGCAATGGTAATCTCAGCTTCAAAAATGCACTCTGGATAGGGAGTTACGTACTCTTCTGACAGGAAGGGCTTGATTTTAATCCCTGTCATTGGTTCCTCTGTAAGAGACTGCACGACAACGCTTCTTTCAAGAGCAGCTCTGAGAAGCCAATTTTTCAGGAAATAGTGAGTGAGTATGCATCTGCGTATGTGCTGCAACTTCTGAGCAGTAAAAGAACTGGGAAAGGAGGATCTGAATGTGAAAACATCTGTCCTCTACCAGTACCTTGGGCACTCAGCTTGAGGCAAGCCAGCCAGCACCCTAAACACCCAAATCCCCAACACTCACCCGAACCATGAGGGAATGGCACCTGCCAGTATTACAAAATGGAAATCTTCAGAAAAGTGTTTGTTCATGGTAAGGGATGTGTTTCTGCCTCCTTTTCTCTTACGGGACATCTCTCCTATTCACTAGCACACTTTTAACTGGTGTTCTTGTGGAAGTAAGCCTGTCTGGCTTTGAGATAAAACCTGCAATGATGCTGGGATCAGCACTGGGGGAAAGGAAGCATCCAAAAGCCCTTTACCGAAGATCTCAGCTGGTCTAAAAGACTCAGTCTGCAGCTCTTCCAAAGGAAATCTGTTTTCTTAACGATCTGTCCTTTTTCGTCTGCAGAGAGAAAGTCAAGTGTGTTCTTGTACTCTATTTTAGTAAAAATGGATGTGCAGTACTCACTTCATTATAACCACTGTGAGGATTAAAAGTAACTTGAGCAAATGGCCCCAACTCCTTGTAATTATCTTTTGGAGAGGCATTTGAAGACAAAATCAAAAAAAGAACCCAACCCCCCCAAACTAGCTCCAGAACAGCAGTGCTTGCCAAGGGACCAGTGAGCAGCTGGCAGGGGCTGTGGGCGCAGCAGTTCCCCCATGAGCCTGGCTCTCCCACACGGTTGTCCCGGGCCGATGGCAGGGTGGCAGGACCCCGTGGCACAGGGAGGGTGGCAGAGGGCCTCAGAGAAGGAGCTCTTCCATGGATGTTGTGCGGGGGTAAGGCTGAAAGGCCTCTGACGCTGCCCGCCTATGGCGTCGCTCAGCCCACACAGGCTTCTGCGCTGACACCCCTCAGTCTCCAGGGCTTCAACAGGTCCCTAGCGCCACTGAAACGGCAAAAGGAGGGGGTACGGGACGAGCAGTCCGGTTATTCTTTCTGGCCTGGGGCCTCTGAACCATACTCCCAGATGAGTGGACCCAGCTGGCAGAGCCCCACCTCTGCCCAGGCCCTCCTGGGGGGCACAGCCCTTCCCAGCCCGGGGTCCCCCTTCCCTCTGAAGTCTCTCAGCTGTGTAGCTCCTTCCCCTGTTAAACCCTTTCAGAGGTAACGCAACAGAGAAGCAAGAAGCTGAGAAGTTTAATTGAGAGCACAAATATTCTTTTAAAAAACACACCTTCAAACCACGACAGGTCCAGGCCTGTGAGAAGCTCCTGACTGCAGCTGTGTGCCCCCTCACTGCGCCGTGCCAGGGGGGCACAGCCCAGCCTGAGGCCTGGTGGCCAACCCAAGTACCGAGCCCTCTTCCTTCTGGCGAAGACTAAGACCTCTTGCTTAAAGCTTGCTTTTCTTTGAAAACAGTTTGTAGCTCCTTTCTTACTACTTGCTAGCAAAATTCCTCTTCTTCGTTGCGACAAACTGGCCTGCAAGTGGAGTTCTCTGCAGACACTACTCGTGGGCACATCTCTACCGCTTTATGTAGACTCCCGTCAGTACAACCACTCGGCCCTGACCCCCGCTCTGGGCTCTTCTCAGCTTACTGAAAGGTCTTTCCACTACACCCACTGGTCCCCACTGGAGTCAGTCGAGGCCTGTGGTTTATTGGTGGGACCTGGCTTTAAGTCCTGAACACACGTGAAGATCTATTAAATAAGCACACTGCTTTTTCTGCAATGTGGCACAGAAGACTACAAGGTCAGCGAGTAGTCCAGCAATGACAGAAATTTCTTTATGCAGGCAAAGGCCCACGGCTACATTTTTGTAAATGCTCCTTGTGGAGAAGGAGGCTCAAACTGGGTACATCTCAAGGGGCGCTCAGATACATGGAGCCACTTCTAGCTAACAAGGGATACTCCTCTACCTCTCCCTCAAATCCCCCAGATACCTGTGAAAATCACTTCTCCAGCACAGAAATAGGTCTGCCTTAAGCCACACCAGCCCGCTTGCCAAATTCACCGTGGTCAGAGCTCTGCAGTTCCGAGGGAAAACCTGTAGCTTTTATGTAATGAAAAAGTAACTGGCACTGTGTTTACCACCCCTTCTCAGATGATTTTTGCATCTGGATTGTTTCCAGTGTACATATATGGTTCATATATGTTTATAGCTTTATAAAGTTTTTAAAAACTTTGGCAGTCTCTCAGCCAGAGCTGTGATGCAGGTCTGGTGTGTATTTATGGGGCCTGAGCTGTGTACCAAAATACTGGGAAGTTTCAAGTGCCTTAATGGACTTGCAGGTGGAGCTAAGTGGAAGCTGTAACCCAAGTGAGGAGGATTTCTTCCATGTGTTTAAAACCAAAGTTTTCCTACAACAACAAATTCCTGACAGCCTCACTGCAACCACTTAATTCGCCTGATCCCAGGCAGCACACTCCTGCAGAGCCCCACAGCTGTCTGAATGGACACGCAGGCTCAGTGCCACCCAGATCTCACACACCCCCTGGCCCCTCTACAGCCCACGCTGCTTTGCACGTGATGATAAGCCTGAGTTACAGGGCTGGCCCACTCTCTAGCCTCCAGCAGGCCTCATGTGCCATTACCACAGTCTTCCTCTGCCAGGTGGGAGGGCCCTTGGCATCACTTAACCCTGGCCTTGCTGTGCCTGAATCGTGGCAGACTCCACTGGGGG
Organism: Falco naumanni; assembly: GCF_017639655.2. Lineage (NCBI taxonomy): Eukaryota > Metazoa > Chordata > Aves > Falconiformes > Falconidae > Falco > Falco naumanni. The sequence goes on from NW_024427409.1 coordinate 8,693, forward strand.
GTGGGAGAATGGAGCATCAGCAAGTGCCCATCTACTCTCGGATGCAGAATTTATGTTTAGTCTCAGCTTTGGTCCCACATCCCACCCCAAACATCCCTGGGCTACTTGTCAGTGGGTCCTCCTGCTCCCACCTTTGCTCTGTCCTTAGGCAAAATCATACACAGTGACACACTCCGCCCTGTGAGTACCTGGCAGTTGCATTAGAAGTCTTTTTCTGAAAAAACCTCACCTCGCATGCTTGTACCTTAGCCCCTATATGGGCTACACGTACAGTAATATTGTGGCTGTACTGGTTTTAACCGCCTCACTATAAAGGCTCTTGAAACCTGATAAATAATTTTTGATGGTAGGGCCATAGCTGGCTTCAAGCAGGCAGTCCAGCAAGCAGTAGAGATTTTGCATATACAGCTATTAAGGTAACACGAAAGGTCAACTTCTTTCCGCACTGCTACAGGAAGCAGTGAGGAGACAGAGACAGAACACATTTATGTAATGAGTTAATTACAATTAATACAAAAGATTAATATCTACTCAAAGAGTCTGTATTCAACACTGCCAAATCTAGGAATGCTGGACACTGTCATTTTTGCTCCTTACAATACCTGAGCATCCATTTCAAACCCTTTCCTGACAATCTAATTTCCCCCTTGAAATTTTTGAATGTGTAGGCACCAGTTTTGTCTCCCCTCACCACCCTCAGAAAATGAAGCACAGCTATTTTTACTAGCATTACAAAACACCTTTCATTTAAATCAGACTTGTAAAAACAACAGAAGACCTTTATTGCTTTTTAACCTTATGCTGAGCATTGTTATTTCCCTTTTTGAGAAAACATCCTCTATGAATATGTATTTAGAATTCTTCCCACAAACTTATGAACTGATTGCAATCATAGAATTACTAGAAAACTGACAAATTTTAAACAAATATTTCGAAAGGTAAACATACCTGATCTTTTATTAATGATGTACTAGCAGCTTCCTATAAAATAGTATCTATCATTTTGAAAAGACTAGATCCTCAAAATGCAAAGAAAACATATACCAGCTCAATGTCCATACTCACACAAAGAGGAAGGTTTCAAGAATGTAATGAGAGAGATTGCACTTATTGTTGCAAATAATTAAAGAATCAGAATTTGTAAGCATTAGGAAGTTTCCCTCAGATAAAGAGGCAGAAATGTGCTAATTTCTGCCCTTCATAACGCTAGCGGAGTCCTAGAATTACAGTTAAGGTGATGATACAACCTAGTCAGTCAATCATCTCATGTCTGCCCAGGTAATTATATTTTAACTGTTAAAGGGCTTTTGTAAAGGGAAATTGTCAGCCACGTGAATGCTTGGTTGATGCAGCACATGCATTTACTATCTTAAGGTGATTAATGTAATTCCCAGCCCAGGGGAGGCCAAATGATGAATTCAGTACCACCCCTGGTATTTAAGAGCAACTGACCAAGAGAAATAATGCAGGACATACCCACACTGCTCTTCATTTGTGGCAGATAAAGGAGTTTAGAGAAGAACCTGTATAACTTCCACTACAGATAGCTCCTTAGCTTTGACTGAACAGACTGAGGCTGTTTTACTCCACAAGGCCTCCACAGGGCATTAACTTTGCTCCTAAATAATTTAGCTGGTCAGTGAACAAGGAACAAATGCTTTTCAGGACTTGTATGAAGGACCAGGAGATGAAGTGGCATGTGCTGGGTGGGGATTTCATATGCAGTTTACCACTTGACTTAGCATGTAGTGCTGCGCAATATGAACAGTGTTGCTGGTCCCGTTTCCCTGCCTTTAAAAGGAAGAGGGTACCTGGGACCTAGATATGAGTTCCTCCTCCTAAGGCCATAAGGCTCAATGTTTGAAAAATAGCTTAGGAACTTTGGAAGAAAGATGTACAAAATCATTATTGATTCCAAATGTTTTGTATACTCTGTTGCTGCACTCAATAAAACACTCAAATATAGAACATGTTTCTGCAAAGCCAGCATGCAGAAAATTCTCTATTGTCTCTTTCTACTCTATCAAGCAGTCCATGGAAATCTTTAGAGTCCCTGGTCAATACTATTTAAAGCATCAAGGCTGATTTTACACTCCACATTCTTTGTAATTTCTCTTTCTCTCAAACAGGTAGTACACTTGTGGGAAGAATGCCTTCCTGTGGATAACTGGCTAACTGAAAAAGTTCACATAGGCATAGTCCAGCTGGCTGGACAAAAATGCACACCGCTCTCAGCTTATCTGAAGTAAAGCAAAAATACACCATCCTTGGCTGTTCTTGTTACACAATATCAGGAAGATTTCGGTGGGAAAAGAATGTTGCAGGTGGGAACAGATAACTACAGAAGAGAAACTAGGGGCGGACTTGATATTTAGGCAACTAACCATTAACTTTTGTAATATATATGAGCTAATTATTGCAGGAGCGGGCTGGAAACTGGGACCATGCGCGGCAATCAGTTAGCTGAGGGGAATTTGCTCGAGCTTGTCTAGACGACAATTAACATGATGAGGCATGTTTGCAGAGCACAGGGGGGTGGGAGACGGATGGCGCCAAGGAAAGGTAACACCTTGTTGTTAATTGATGGCAGTTAACCACCAATCGGGGATTGCCTAGTATGCAAGGCTTAGCTTCAAGAACCAATCTGTTTTAAAACGCGCAGCTTCTGAAAGTGTATATAAACTGGTGCTTCTGTACAATAAATTGACATTTGCTTGCATCAAGCTGCGTCCCGTCTCTTCATTCGCCGCAAATTGGTGACCCCGACGTGATGCGTTTAAGGATCTGACGTGAAGGGCTCTCGAATCGCCTATCTGAGCGACATGCAGCGAATCCCACAGAACTTTGAATGATCTGCTGAAAGGAAGCAGGAGCCGGCCAGAAATCCCTCCGGAGTTGAGAGGTGAGCTGTGGGAAATCCGTAATGGGGAATCAGGGTTCGTCCCCAGAAAGAGACGTATATGGACTCATGAAGGGTCTTCTAGTCCGATCCGGGAGTCCGTGCCTCAGTTTCCTCAAATGGTGACCCCTATGGTGGTGTTCCGAAGCCTTGGAAGAATAAGGACGGAACTGGTCGATAAAAAAGACAGCTCGTGAAGAGGGCTGTGTTCCGGAGGAGACGGCTTGGCTGAACGATCGTCTGGCTGTCTGGACCAGGCAGACAACCTAAACCCCGAGGATAACACCTGTATTCATCGAGACAGGTGAATAGCCAAGAAACTTTAGAGACTTTGAAAGAATGAAAGTGTGTACAGACAGCAGCCAATTGTATGATGCTGCCGTGGAGGGGAACTCCGTGTCGGGAATGCATTTAGCATCTTGGTGGCAAATTCTGACTACTCTTTGCCAAGTGTGGACTAATTCTACTAACGGTGCTAAACCAGAGGAAGCTGTAAATTCCACCGACAGCGCGACTCTTCTCAAGACACCGTCAGTGATGGCGATTCCGTCCACACCTCCTCTGCCCCCAAAGCTTCTGTCACTGATTGCAGCGACCCTCACAACACAGGACCAAGCACGGGAACAGGGCAACTCGGACAATGATTTTATTGACACTGATAAACCTTTTGATCCAGGTCCTATAGATCTGGAAAAGGAGGTAGACCTTTCCCCCACCCCCTTGTCTCTCCTGATGCATTGATTGTATTTTTGGGGAGGGTGAAAGGGAGTCTGAGGGATTGGTGGCAGGAATGCAAGTGGGAAACACTTAAGTGATGGGATTTGGGAGTCGCTATGGCATGTTCAGTATTTTGTCAGACAAATCAACCTGCAGAGTGGCAGCCTGTGCAATACGAGGCTGTTAAAGAGTTAAGCAAAGCAGTGCGGGAAGGGAGGATTCATAATACATTTGCTATGTCCCTTCTTGAAGTGATGGCAGAGCCTTATACGCTCACACTGCATGATTGGAAGTTATTGCTTTGTATGGTACTAACTGATACAGTATATGATGTGGTTATTCTGATTTTTGTGAGCTATGTGTAGTGGCCTTGATTGAAAACCTTAATCGGGGAATTGCTGTTAACTATGAGCAGTTGGGCTGGAGCAATTAATTGTGCCGATTCTGTGACTCAGGCAAGGTATCCCAGGGACAACTGTTTGCAAATGAATGAGATGGCTATTAAGGCAGTCCGGATGCGGGAGTCTTGCCACAGTCTTGCAGGGTCCTAGAGAGTCACTAACTTTAATACTAACTTGATTGATTGGCTTCAGAATATTTTGCAACAAGTCGAACATCAGGAAGCTCAAGGGATGCTTTTAAAAGCAACTAGCTGTGATAATGTCAATGAAAATTGTAAACGGGCAGCTTTCACAATCGCAACCCCAACATGTGTCAAATTATTGTAACGCAGAACTCACAGCAGACTGTAATTCTCAGGCTGAGTTCTGGAATGCAGCATAACAGATTTTTGCTTCTCTAATCTCTTCTGTAAGAATAGTACACGCTCTTAACTTGCTTAGTAAATTCAGGCTACTAGCTTGCTAAACAAAGTAATACTACAAATACTGTTCTTTTTTTTCTGGCTTATTAACAGATGTTGATTCTGTCCATCATATGTTGCTACAGAACCGAGGTGCTATTGATTTTTATTATTAGCACAGGGACACAAGTGTGAAGACTTTGATAGGATGTGTTACGTGAATCTGAGTGACCACTGTGAATTAATTTACAAAAGTATACAAAACTCAAAAGCCTTAAAACAAAGATCTGCAACAGAGCCAGGGGCGGGATGCCTTTGGTCTCTTCTCACGGCTGGGAAACTTTGGGCCATGACTCAAAAGTATTACAGGATTTATTATAATTATCTTTAACCACCTTAGTGACGTTTGCCTTAGGTCTCCCATGCTTTTTTTTCTGTATCCAGTGTTTAGTTGATTGTAACATAAAGCAGGTCATGGTCACCCAGCTACATACACCCTTTGCCTCCTTGCAACTAACAAGCAAAAAAGGGGAGGATAGAGAATGTCTGAGGAGATATACAGGAGAGGAAACTGGAGAATATTTGACCTAACAAGAGATGAGAGAACAGCTAGGTGTTGTGAAGGAGAATAGGAAAGATAAACATGGTTCTCTAGTGTTTAATGGGTGTCTGCACGCTTGTAGAGATATATAGCTATGTAACTGCATGAATGATTCCTGCCCTGAGCCTGGTGGAGCATACAGCTGCGGTTTGCGTCCGGGCTCAGAGATGTAAATAGGGGCTTCTCTGTTATGGTAAAAGTGTTTCTCTTTGCATAAAAAAGAGAGGGAATGAAGGGAATGACCCCAGAGGTATGTTCAGAGAAGGCATGCTATGTTTCGAACTTTTTGACTGAACCAGTTCTTGTTTGGTGTGCCCTTCCACCTATGTATAATGTTAATCCAAAAGAAGATGATATTGTTTACACTTTGAATGTCGATAATTGTCTTTCTGTAGATGTTAATGTAGTGGGAGGCTGTGATGGGAACGTGTCGCAGCCGTTCTTCTCTTATCCGGAGTAACAGCAGGGAAAGCATTAAAGAGTTAAATCACGTTGTTTGGTAGGCAGTTAAGAATGTGAGTCAAAATTGCCACTGCTTTTTGTTGTTGGTTCAAGGATATGGCTGTGAGGATTCTGATGGTATGCGCTGCGTGGATTTTAGGCGCCCCATTGCAGCAACATGTTATCAAAATCTGAGAAAATTTCAGCCTTTTTTGGCATTCATTCAATCAATTGGCAGTATTGTTTGTTTGCTATTACCTTGGTTGCTGTCATGTTTGCAAGGGCCCTGCAGAACATGGGAAACCTGGTACTCGCTGTTCAAAAACAAAAAGGGGAAATTGTAAAATTGTACGGAACAGAGACAGTGGGTTATTTTGACATTGATAATATGTCTCAGTTGGTTTTTTATTTGTTCTATTACTTATACCTTGTTTTTACTTGTTCGGTTCCAAAGGTTCTTTTTGTGCAACAGGAAGGGGGAGATGCAGGAGTGGGCTGGAAACTGGGACCATGCGCGGCAATCAGTTAGCTGAGGGGAATTTGCTCGAGCTTGTCTAGACGACAATTAACATGATGAGGCATGTTTGCAGAGCACAGGGGGGTGGGAGACGGATGGCGCCAAGGAAAGGTAACACCTTGTTGTTAATTGATGGCAGTTAACCACCAATCGGGGATTGCCTAGTATGCAAGGCTTAGCTTCAAGAACCAATCTGTTTAAAACGCGCAGCTTCTGAAAGTGTATATAAACTGGTGCTTCTGTACAATAAATTGACATTTGCTTGCATCAAGCTGCGTCCCGTCTCTTCATTCGCCGCAAATTATAGCAAGGCATAAAAGGTGACTGTAAGGTACAATAAACGAAGCCTGCTGATCACTCATATTGAGTGACTGTGTCTTCCCTCCGTTGTGACACCTTCCCTTCATAATTATAACACACAAAGCTTCAGGCATGCACATTGGAGGTGAAGGCCTAAAATTCTGAAGGATCTCATTATCCTTCCAACACAAAAAGACTTTCCTGGGGACCACTGCTTTTCTGTGAAAGGATGTGTATTTTGTTTCCTTTCAATGTTACAGTAAAAGATAATGTCATGACCACCTCATAGGCTTACTGGTAATCCATTTCATGAAAAATCAAATCCACCCACTGTATAAGCATACATTTATTATAATACAAGAACCCATACAGGGTAGCCTAGAAGCAAACTGGTTCCAATTTGTCCCTCCCAATCATTCAGCTTCCACTGCATGTCTCTTGGAGTCATGGGGCAAGCCAAGTGCATCTTGACAGCCCTGGAAATTATTCTAAACCAGTTCATCATATTCCTCAACACTTCTGATTACAAAGTTAATAGCTTGAAATGGACATTCTGGAGTTAACCCTGTGACCTGCTTAGCAGAAGAGCAGCAAAGTGTGGTGCAAGTGCCATGCTGAGAGTGACAACACCTAGTGATGCTTGAGGCTCCAGTACTAGAAGCAATGCCAGAAAATGGAGGTAATTGAGGGGATTTAATTTGTTCTTTCGTCCTGCATAAGTTTGCTTTCCATAATTGACTTTCACATGCAACTTATGATGTGTATTTCTCAATAGGAAAATACCAGTGATGAGGGCCGACGATGCAGCTTGATCAGGTATTTGGCTAATTCTCTACTGTCTGAAGGCATACTGGAATTTCTCAGAGAGTGTAGGGCTCTTAGGACAGAACATGTATTCAGAGCTGCCCAACAACTACTTTTGGCCAGTACCTGAATGATTCACATCCAGTCCAGTAACAGATGACATTAAAGTATTATGGGCCAGGGAAAAATATTTATTTCTTAGATAAAAAGGGGCTTTAAAATTTCCTTCTGAAAACAAACACCACCACCCCCCCGACCCCTGTTTAAAAAAAGGGATGTACACTCAGCAGGTTTAGCCAGCTCACCACAGGCTTGAATGAGCAACACTGGCACAGTAAAGGGGGCAGGAACACGTAACTAGGGAGCCGCAAAAGGAAGCAGGACTGTGCTACTGACCCCATGAACCCATCAGATTAACTTTGTTGTAAAGCCAATCTGCTCTCTGACTGATATCCAGGCTATCTGTAGAAACATGTGAGACAGGAATCAACTGAATGAGTCTCATTCTCCAAGTGTAAGACTTGACAGGTCTGAATGTGGGTTTTAAATGCCTGAACAAGGAAGAAAAGAGATTCTGGTGATGAAGACTTTTTGCAAAACAAAAAGATTCCAACCTGAATCCACACTGTGTAAAGCATTAAGGACATCTTTTTATCTTTGGAAATTATTTTACAGTTAACTGAATAACAACTCTGAAAACAAAGCCTCTTTTTATTCTCTCTCCTTGCATTTGCAATGGGAAGGATTTAAAGAACTGTATTTGATCCATTAGGTTGAGGAACTCACAGCACTGTACATTGGTTTAGTGTACTAAATTTAGTTGACTTCTGTCTCTTTCAATTACCCCTCTAAAAAGGACAGGTGAAAAATGTCTCCCTTTATATCATTTTGTTTGCTGTTAATTCTTCTCTTCTGGTGCTTGCTTGTTTTTTAGGGTAGGCAGAACAGAACAGCTTAAGGGGGAAAACAGCCCTATAAAAAGCTCTTTTGCTGCATTTGAGCTTGTAGAGTCTTCCATTTCATATTTATATCTCATCAATAAAGTGTCAGGATCGCTGATAAGGACTGAAAAGTCAGATGGAGAATGGATTGAATCTTAACTTTGGTAAAATAGGCTAACTGTAAGAAATCCTGAATGTAAAAATAAATTCCCATGCATGCTATCCTCATCATTAATGGGAAGCAAAACTAAATACAAGTTTTACATAATTAATCCACTGACTTGTCCATTTCTTCCACAGCAAAGAACTGTAGAGGAATAGCATGCCCTAATTCTCAGAACTGTGCTCCACATCAGAGGTGCTCTTAGACATTTCAGAAACAGTTTACATTCCATTTGGTATCACTTATGTGTATGCCCTCTGTAGGCTATGTGCTACTCTTAACACCCCTCGACCTCTCAAAAGGAGCTAGAAAGTAGGCGTGAATTCTGGGGCAGGTCTTGAACTCAACTTTTTCTTTGCAAAGGATACAACAGTGAGAGGCAAAAGGTTTCTGACTGTGAAGTCCTCTAATCATCAAATGGTAATCAAATACTTTGATGAGGAGGAAGCAAAAATATTGATGTATTTTAGTGATCTGTTTAAATTTCCAGAACAGTAATTGTTGAATTTGACTGCTCTCAAAAGCCTTGTTCTGAAAACAGAAAGATGCAGCAATGATTTGTTCTGAGTTTCTTCAGAGTCTGAATGATCAAAGACATATTGAAGTTTAATTTCTCCACCTTTTTTCAGTGTTAGGACTGGGCTGATACTCCACAGGGACCAAAAACAAACAAACCCCCCACCCAAAACAACAACAAACAAAATACAACAACAAAACATTTTAGCCCCTGTCAAGCTGCAAAACCCAGCTGACCCACAGTGATCTAGTGGGTTCCCCAGTACCTGTGCAGGACTCTTACGTCTGGTCCCAGGGCTCTGAACATTGCAAGCACGGCCCTGATTAGACATCAGTTGTATGATCACAAGTGCATCAAATAGCAGTTAACATTGTCTGCACTTAAAGGGGGAAGAAATCAGATTGAATAGAACTGACAGAGATGAAGGGAAGACCCAAGGTGGATGGCTCTGTCTTGTTTTGTGGTGAAGAGGAAGCAACAAGGCAACCATTGCTGTAGGAAAGGCCCACACCTTGGAACTTCAACCCTAGGCAAGAATCAGAGAGCCTGTCCAGGAAAGCAATTCCACTTCCTCAGCTCTAAGCACAACGCTCTGGTGTGCCCTGGCCTGTTTCAATGCCTGCCAGTGCCTCAGGTCTGCTATGGCTCCTCCCATTTTCAGTGCTCTTCAGGGCAATGCCAATTTCAATAAAGCTAATAATTAGCTTAATGAGGCTAAATAATTAGTCTAATAAAGCTAAACTACTGGTTAGAATAACCAAAAAATTCTCTTGGAAGGCAGAAGGAGGAAGTATATTGACATGAAGTAAGCAAAATACCTGATAAAAGAAAATTCACTTCACCATCAGCACTCAACATCTCACATTCTAGTACACGAGGTGCTATGCACATGGTAAGAAGACAACCACCTCTTGAAAGAGCTTAAAACAAAGCCAACAGGCAAAAACTGTGAAGAACACAGCAAAAACACGACACATTTCAATACATTTGTTTCTCATGCCTGTGGTTCCTCATTGCCTTACTCACAGTACCTTGAATGTCAGAATGTCAAGTTCAAGCATAAGTTCTGTGAGTTAGCTTAAGAGTTACAGTCTTGCAGCATGCAATTTCATTAACAAATTGCTCATTCTTTGTTAGGGCCTATCTTGCAATTTTGCTTCTATCACTGCTCTTAAAGATAATTCAGCAGTGTGCTAAACAGCCAAAAATATCATCATCTTTCTTGCAGGCAAGGGGTATATTTTTAGAGGAACATAAACCTGATTTTCAGTGATACTGGATAACTGCAGCTCTTACTGGCTTCACATGATATCTTGTGCACTACCACCTCAGAAAACTCAAGCTTTCCATAGAAACAATGGAATTCATCCCCAAAACAGAATAGTTTCCACACAGAGAAAAAAGTATTCTGGTCAGATTTAAAGAAAACCTTGTGTTGCACTTACACCAGAAATGGATGACAAGTTTCAAAGCTGTTTTTAGGAGGGCTTTGACTTGAGGAAAGGAAATAAGCAATCAGTGAGGTAACTCACTGCCACACATGGAACCAGCTAATGTATGAAGATAACAGAGGCAAAAAATGTTGTCAGTCTCTAAAGTGGTATATCAAGTAACATCTGGTCTGGATAAGAGAGAGTTTTAAATTCCACCTCATCCCAGGTTTGACAACACTGATTAAAAAAACCCCAAATCCTACAAATTACTGATCATCAGCTCCATCGGTGACAAAAGGAACTAGTTGTTAGACCATGTCCAGATATTTTCAGCACCATATTGTCTTCTGAATGTGGTGCCGTTTGCTCTATACCTTTCACTATGGCTATCGCCAAGCGTTATTAGAAGTGAGTCAGGGACTGCACATTTGTTAGTGCAGATCCACCTTCACCATTCCAAAGCAAACATTTCCATAATGACAGATTAGTGAGAATGCAGGAATAAAGGCATTTTTATAGATATATCTGTTTTCAGAAAGGAATTCAGTTTATTAATAAGACTATTTTTCTTGAAGTTTAGCAGCAGATAGACAAAATTAGCTGGAGGGTTACTTACTTTCAAGTAGATCCAGTGTTCCACTCCTCTCCTGGCAGAAAAGAAAAGTACCTTCAGGTTTTCAAGGCACAGATTGTGTATTTCTTGTGGTATGAACTAATTTCTTTTAACATTCAGCTGTGCAACTCACCAGTTCCAAGGACTGCGTGTTATAGTTTGCGTTCTAATAAAGCTAAGTACCTTCCCTTCCAGGGCTCTTTCGTCTTCTAAATGCATCCTCCTTGATTGTATTTCATCTTACTGTGTTCTCACTGCTTCTCTATAAATGAACATATTAATCCTTAATTTTCTAGGTTTCTTGCTTCATTTGCCAAAGAAGCATTTTCCTTCTCTCAGGAGCTGCAGATGCAGATTACCACTGTGCCAGCTTCTTCCTGTCTGGAGTGGTTTGGTGAAAGGAATTAGTTCAGGAAAGTTCATAAACGTCTATTTTCTTTTCACTTCTACTACACTTCACAGCTGTCTCACTGTACTCTTGTCACTTTTCTTTCGAGTATACTTATGAAAACCCATCACAGCAGCTAAGGTCTGCAGGGTTGGAAAGCTGACCCTCCAACACAAGGGGCAGAAATACGGGAGGCAATCGTTCTCCCATCAAATAACAGTTCCTCCACAACCCTTTTACTGTTTGGGATATCGCTGAGAAAATGCAAAGCCTCAATTTTGGCTTGTTGCAGCATTCACAATGATGGAGAAAAAGCTGTCAGGATTCACTTGTCAGCAGCTTAGTTGTGGAACTTGAGGTCCATTTGAAAATGCTTCAGTTATTTGTATGCAGTAGACCTAAATGCAAGGGCATTAAAATCTGTCATGAAAGCCTATATGAGCAGGATATGCTCTAGTCTGAAAGAAGACAGGTTTTGATTGAGATAAGATGAAACACAGACAACTAGAAAGAAGTACAAGTGCAATACTGCTGGTTGACTTCATGTTTAAAAACATGGCCCATCAGTGCAGAGAAAAACTAGTCTGTAGCATCCAATTAGAGCTACTGCATTTTTCTAAGCTGTCCGGCTTACTCTGCATCCAGGCAAAACAGTTCACAAAAATAGTATATTCCCTTTTTTATGTATCACTTCAGGAGAAAAGGAAAAAAAAACCCCAGACAACAAAACACGCAAAACCCCAAAACTGTTGCTATAGAGGTATCATCTATAGAGATAAAGAAGGCCTAAAATGAAGCAAGAATTCATAGAATCACCTTTCTAAATCTTCAGCGGCTCAGTCTTGAAAATATGGGGGAAGAAAACTGAAATGCATGTGAGTTAGCATGCGGTTGCATAAAGCTATCCATAAGATCAACTAGGACTCTAGGAATTTCCAAAGAAGCTGATCCCACCACACCTGCTTTCTCCCTACCTGTGAGAAAGGACATCATGAAAATCAACCTTCAGACAGATAAGATTCCTTCTCCCTTCGAGTACTGCATCATCACAGAGAGCCCAGCACCCCAAAACAGCAAGAGAGATGAAGGAACCGGCACTTACTGCCACAGAGCATTTCCAATTGGTTTGATACTGCAGGTCAGCTACAAGCAACAGGATCCAACTCATGTTCAAAGAGCTCCAGCTCTACGTCTTATTGAACAATGGAAGTGGTGCACTCTGGAAACTAATTTAGATGTCCCACTATATATGCTGGTAAAAGCATATATATATATATATATATATATATATATAAATAAAAAAATACATATACACACACACACACACTGATTATTCAGACGTAATCTGGGGTTTGCCTCACACCTCCTGCAATGAAGCCACTGATACTTACCTATCGTCACACATACAGGGCATTGCAAACCATCCTTGAAACAACTCATCAGCAACTAGTAGACTCTGTATTAAAACTGTAGCAGTATTAATATTTGATGTCTTCACAACAGTAAAGATTTATTTATTTTTTAAAAAGCAGAAAAGTCTGAGAAAGCCATTATTTGTCATGGGATGATTCAAAAGCTGTTAATCTCCTGCCTACACCTTAAAGAAAGAAAAGAGGAGAAAAATCTAATTTAAACAAGTGTTATTAGGGATAAAAATTTCAGACTGATGTTACATTAAATTATTTGGGAGGCTGAGGTATCCAGCCATGGTCTTCAGTATAAAAGAAAATTATAGGGTCTATCAACTAGAGAAGCGGTGCTCTGAGCCTATGTGCTGGCATGCTTACATGGTTTTTTAATGTCTGGCAGGTTGTTTTACAAACTAAACTCAGCAAGATGACAATTCCACCAGAAGGTGCTTCAGATGGTTTTGCTAATAATTTTGATCAGCTGAAATGGAGAAAAACATAACTTCATTTATTTGGCTTTTCCAGAACCTGTCAAGTCTGAGCAGAACCATTAATTCCCCCTTCTGCATCTCCCCCACCTTCTTCCAGAAAAGACACACTTCAATTTTATTTTTTTTCTACAAGTATTCTGCATAATCAGCCTTTGTTCCCAAAGCAAACTTTGGTCATTCTTTGTTCACTTCCTTTGCTAGAAGGAAGCGCCATTTCTTGAGAATATTCATTGGAGGCTGGTACTGCTACTGCTGCAAACATGGAAGTGCTAACCACATCTATTGGCTTTTGTTTTAAGAGCCTTTTAACCAACTTTGTTAATGGACTGAATGCAATTCAGATATGGAACTTGGCTAAAATGTAGCTTCAATTGGCTATGAAAATTTAAGAGCCAACTAAGATAGCTAATTACAAAAAAGCTCCAGTGATAATGCTAAGCAGAATTAGTAATAGCAAATGACAGTCTGTCTAGTCTTATTCCCAAAGGGAAAGAAACTCTTAACTAAGAAGTCAACCAGACAACGTGCAGAAAACCTAATTGCATTACTGTTATTATGGCATCCCAAATCTGGCAGCTCACTAGGATAAAACAGTGAGTAAAGTCTGTCAAACTACTCAGGAAAGCAGCTGACCCCCTTCTTAATGCTAGCTGTAACAGACATCGTGAATTACATTATCATTTTATATTAACTTATTGGGAAATATTCCTGTAAAAATTAGCAAAGCAGCACCATCTAAAAAATATCTTATACCCATCCTGAATTTGATTCTTTCGCCAGATATTTTAGATTAAGGAAAAAAAATAGAAACAATTTGTCTGCAAAGTGTTCAAGCACTAAAAGAAGCATTCTGTGCTTCATTATCAATAGCCTCATTACACCATCAGCTGAAGTGCCGACTAGTTCTCCTAGTGGCCACTTTGAAACATAGGTAGCGGAGTCTTTAACGTTCCCTACTCAAGAGCCTCCCTGCTGTGCCTGTAAATGTCAGTCCGTGTTTTTCACGGCTGTGCGCACAGATTGGAAACAGCAGGAGAGCTTGGGAGTATGACTGCAATACCAGTAAGGACACTTGTCTTCACGGCACTGCTCAAGTGATTCTGGGAATGCAGGACCCTGCTGTTCTCTAATATTTACACACACCTGGAGCCATCAAGAGCAGTAGATGCAGTCTAAAGGCAGCTTGCTTCTTTTGTGTCGGGGGCTTTACTTTCAAACAGGGATGGCAACAAAATCCTACTGTTTCCCTATCCCTGTTCTGCAAAACAGCACACACGTGTGCAAGCACATACAGTATGCGGTATGTACAGTAGCACTGCAGGGACTGTCACAGCCTTCCACTTCGCTTATCCTGACCATCCCACGCTTTAAAACATCATTGCAGGTCACAGTGAGCCAAAGGCGTTCTTGCTTGCCAAGACTGTAGTTTTGCAGTCTCTTGTGAGCAAAGGCAAGCCCTGAAACAACATTCACCTAGGATGGAAAGCACCCTTTTTCTTCGCAGAACACTTGTCAGTACAAACTTTTTCCAGGACTTTTTTGGGGTGGGAAGAGGCAGGGGTGGCTTACGAAATCTGCGCCTCAGAACATTCTTTTCAAATATATGGAAATGTCTGTGTTTCCTGCATTTGGCTTTGGCAGTCTCAAAAGAAAACACACTGCTTGTAAACTTCAAAATAAAGAGAGAAAGTTTACTGGTAAATAAGTTTCTAAAACAATTAAAATGTCAAACAACTAAAGTACAAAAGAATGACATTAACTTTGAGTATGCAAGACAGCAAGAGAATACAATATGCTTTCCTGACAACAGTTCTTCGGAATAGTGTGACATACTTTTTGAACAAAATGATTAAACGAAGTCATTAAAATGATAGTTTGGTTTGAGGAGTTTTAAATATGAGAGAGGCTTTAGCAGTCCTATTTTTGCATCTGAAATGAAAAGCATGCTATGCTTAAAGACACCAGCCACACTTTGCTGATTGAGTCTGTATAGCAGTCAGAGTAGAAACGAACTTTTAAATATGTTATTCCAGTTTTATTTCAAAACAATGGATTCCCTTGTTTTCAAAACATAACCTCAGCATTCATTCAACATTTTATGCTACAACATATTTATTTCAGTAGCGATTCAGACATAAAATCAAGCTAGCAGAGCACTGGACATCCACACAAATACACCACCCACTGGCTCATATGCATTCGTTTTGGTTTGCCAAGCTTCATAATGCACTCTCCCTGATAAGAATAATGTTCATGCCCTAACTGGTTTGGTTTTTTTTTTTCAGTATCTAAATGTAAAGTAGTGGTATTTCACACCAAAATTAAACACTGCATTTTTTTACTTACAGCTCTGAAAACAAGACTCAAAGCCAGGCAAGGAAGTACTTTTAAGAAAGGTTATGGAAGGTTACATGCTTCTCAACTATGAAAAAAAGGTAAACCATTATTTTGTTATGAGAAGCACATGTGAGTCAAGCTTCCACTGGAACTAGACACTTTACAAAATTATTAATAATTACAGCTTTTCACTAACATAAAAAGAAAACCTGAGGGGGCGGTTGAGAATGGACCTTGGGTTTTGGTTTGTTTTTTTCTTTGCCCTGGGCCCTATGTCTGAAATTCTGGTCTCCTCCTTTCCAGAGAAAATCTGAATAATTAGAAAAGTGACACAAACACAAATACTGTGAAAAAAATAACTAACATTCACTACCTGTTCTCCAAATAATTGTTTAAACATATTTTGTAACAAACTGGAATGCAAGGATGTGATTTTTGTCTTACGTTCTCTTTTTTTAATTCAAACACTTGAAAAATATTTAAAAGGTGTCTCTACCATTTCAGACTTCCTCTTGGTGTACATCTAAGTGGCCCTCAATAGGACTTACTCAAAATTAGAAGAAATCAGATGCAACACCACTGTTCTTTATAAAGTACCCACAACAAAAGTAAATGAAGCTTTATTTCTACATTATAAAGCAGAAAAAAGCACTTTAGTTTGCCTTTAAGATAGGAATTTGTGTATATAAAGAAAACACATCCTCACTTCAAAGTTGGCAAAACTTTGCATTTGTATTGAAGTATTCATAAATTGTGCAAATATTTTAATAAAATGGCTATTTAATAAACATCTATTTTAATAAAACATGTATTCTTCAAAACAGGTACAAACATCATTTCAGGATTCATCACTTTAAAAGGAATGAAATAGATTCCAGTGCTACAGTAACTGAAAAAAAAAGACAACCCAGAGGTAAGCCAAAGAGCAACTTAATCTGTTGTTCCATCTATAATTTACTTCTGGACTCCCCTTCTGGATGCTGTGCCTTTCTTGGCTTTTGGTGAGGTCATCTTCCACCGTCTGGTAGCTACTGCATCAGCAATTCAAACAACAACAACAACAAAAAAGACAAGACTTTCTAAAAAAATAACAGAAACAGATCAGAAGAAAATGTGTATAGTCTTAAAGAGGACAGATCGACTCAAATCATGCATTTAGTTTTGACGGGGGGGGGCAGGTGGACACATGATAGGGACTCAGAAGAATTTACCACAACTTCTGGGCACAACATTTTTTCCTGAAAAACATGTTGTACAATTCAGCTTCTCAAATGGTAGAATTACATACCTTGGAGCCAACTTAATAGCTCAGGTCCACTAAAGGATGAAGAATCAGATCCTCTTCAAAACCTAAACCCCTCCTTCGTCCCCACGCACCAACTTTTAGTTCCATGATCCCTCCCAGTATTAAGCCATTTTTGGTGCTCTTTAGCCCTTCCGCTAAGCTGATCCAGCTCCACAATCTGGCAAAGAACTTTTCTTTGGTCTAATAGTTTAGTGAGCTGCAGCATCTTAGAGCATTCTGAATGAAGCTTATACAAGGGGAGGTGGAAGGCACGCAGGTAGAAAAAAGGAAGATTTTTGTTTGGCACTGTTGAGCTGTTAAATCAGCTCAGCTATCTGTGCAACTTCACCTACAAATTTCAAGCTATTATTTGGCAATATTTTATTAGCAAGTGTAGCAAACAGTGCCATCTAAGTAAGATTCCTAACAAACTTGGTGGGCAGTGTTGCCTTTTTACAGGCGCGCGGTGACCTGGTTCAGGAACGGCACGGCGGCCAACCCCTGGCCGCGCGGTCCATCAGCTCACAGACACCAATGTGGTGGATGGCAAATGGCGTTTATTGCTGAACGACGTGACACTATATAGCCTAAGTTAACAATGTCACTTCCGTCTGCTTACATCATAAATTAAAAGCTGTTGACTATCTGGAGGGGGGGCCCTGTGTTTCCGTACAGCGCGAGATCTTCCGGCCGCCAGGCCCTACCTAGCAACATTTCCCCCCCCTCTATGCTTAACTAAACAGGCTAAAATAGTAAAAGTATTTCTAAAAAAGAGTATAAAGATAAGGCACACTGAGCAATTGGCACTTGGGAAGCGACTGAGGGTAATGGAGTGTAGTTTGGGATACTTGGGAGAGCCAGGGAAAATCGAGGGAAATACTGATCAAGTACATTTTTAAAGCAGTTGTTGGTGTTCTACAAACATGATGTTGACCCTTTCTAGCCGGCTCTGGATCCCCCTGTGGGGGCTGTATCGCCGTTGTCTGGACTCCGCTGGTGCAGAGCTCTCAGATGCGGACAGGCCGCTTGTCGACTCGTCGTCTTCTCTTGACACCAGGGTATACTGGTTACAGGGGTGTCCGATGATCCGGTCCTGCAGATAAAAACTCACAGCTTTCATTAGTTTTATTGTGAACCATGGTGATGGCTTGGCAATAACTCTAGAGGTTACGCAAATAGCCTTTCTAGCTGCACGGGTGGTTGCCATAACTTCATGGGCCCGCAGGCCCTGGGCTTATGCTTGGGGGGTAATCATTGTTGGGTCTGTACCCATCAACCGCTGTAGGCTGGAGCCGTGTAGCGGATGATCCGCTCCGGTTACTCGGGCTAACTGCCTCGCACAGTTCTCTTCCCATTCTTGTTTAAACACAATCATCCCCGCCCCGTCAAAAATCATCCTACAGGTCTGTTTTATATCGAACGGGAGCAAATCATCTCCCCCCAAAAACCCCATCTATGAGGGTGGAGACCATGGCCGAATTGAGTCCTTTGTCTGCTATTGCTTTAACAATCGCTTGTATATCCTTAGGGTTTAAGGGCGAATGAACCCTCTGTCCCCCGTCCGTCACTCGGACCGGGAATGCTAGTGTGTCTGTTGGGGCCCAATCGGCACATGCAATTTGTATTTTTCTCCAATCAGTGAGAGTAATTTCTGTCCCCTTCTGTTTTTCTTTTTCCGTGAGTGGTGATATTTTGGTCTTTGTATTTGCAAGCCAAGTCTCCCATGCAGCGTCGGAGTCGGAGTCAGAGCCCGACTGACTGCTCTCTTCCGGGTGCTGGTGGTATGTGGTCGGGCTTCGGCCCCTCCCCTTTCTTGTGTAATCGGGCGGTTCTTTCCCTTTTTGCCCGCCCTGCCTTCCGCTTGGGGAGGCGCCTGCCTTATAAGGACGGTTTTGGGGAGGGTCATTCTGATTAGCTTTCCGCCCCTCGCTCGTGATCTTTTCCCTTTTTTGGTCATGCCAATCACTCTTTTCCTTCCCATTCTCCTCCCCCTCCCCTCTGTGTGCGCCTGTTAACTCTAGCGCTCCCCCCCCCTGCTCCCGCCTTGCTGCTCGGCGCCATCTTGGGGCGCACAGGGCGGTGGTTCAATCCGTGTATTTTCGGCCTCGGCTTTCGCCTCAGCACCCCTGGCCTCTGCAGCCAGTTTGCCGCGAAAGGAGTTCGCCGAGGAGTCTGTGGGTGAGCTGAAGATGTTAGAGTCTTTCGGACGCTGAGTGGGCGCGTCACTTTTCTGTCAGCTTTGAGGGTGTCGACGGAACCCTCCTCAGCCGGGGGGCGTGAGGTTTGCGTAGCCGCCCCAATTCCCACCCGTGGGGTGGTTAACAGACAATCCCTGTCAGCTTTCCAGGTCTCCTGCTCGTGTCTAGCTTTTTGGAGAGCCTGGACGACTTTCCCCCACGCTTTCAGATTTTTCCCACTACCAGTAGACATCGTTTCATCGCATAAAGCGCGGGAACATTTGTCCCACACATCTGGGTGGAGTATATCCACCGGCTGGTCAATGACCCCCAGCTCCAAGAGTCTCGCAACTGCGAGAGTAAAATCTTTGGGCTTACAGTCAATACCCCACTGCTTATGCAGTTGTAATACGACCTTCGCAAGAGCTTCCATCCTCTTGGTTGGTCCGGGAGCGTCCTCCCCGCCGGGCTGGTCCTGCCGCTCCGGCCGCCGTTCACCCGACTCCAGGTGATTTTCCCGGGTTTCGGCACCACTTGTTGCCTTTTTACAGGCGCGCGGTGACCTGGTTCAGGAACGGCACGGCGGCCAACCCCTGGCCGCGCGGTCCATCAGCTCACAGACACCAATGTGGTGGATGGCAAATGGCGTTTATTGCTGAACGACGTGACACTATATAGCCTAGGTTAACAATGTCACTTCCGTCTGCTTACATCATAAATTAAAAGCTGTTGGCTATCTGGAGGGGGGCCCTGTGTTTCTGTACAGCGCGAGATCTTCCGGCCGCCAGGCCCTACCTAGCAACAGGGCAGGTTGTTCAAAAAGACCATACTCAAATGCAGCAATAAAAAACTCCCTGCACTTTGATTCTTTCCTGCCCACTAATAGGGAAAAGGGGAAAAAACCCCAACAAAACACCACAGCTCATTTCTGTAAATCACATTCAATTGTAGTCACTTTGAGAAAAAAATATTACTTACCAATAAAATTGCTACCATTTTCACAAATGCAGTAACAGTAATATGTTTTTCATCTCTTAGCCACAGTATTATTTGGTTTACTTTTTTTTTTTTATCCTGACTTCACCCTTGAAGTCAGTATGCCTAACTATTTAAGTTCTTGCTTGTAAAACTATATGTAACTCTACAGTTCCTGTTAACCTTTTAATCTGGATTACTGACAAAGAAAAAAAGATAAAATTGAGTTTCATGGAAGTCTGTAAGAAAGAAGCTGTTTGCGTAAGACAACAGCCTTTGAGCAGTATGAGTCACTGATTGTCCAAGCTCAATGAGTATGTCTGGGGGAAAGTAAGAGGTAGAGAACAATACAAACCAAACCCAAACAGTTCTGAGTCTACCCAAAGCCAAAACCACACCAAGAAAAGCAGCAAACTACTGCAGACAGTTTTGCTTTCCTGTTTGCTTAATTTTACACAGCTTAATTTGCTCTGAAAATGTTGATTTGAAATTAAAAATACCAAAATTTGCTTTGAAGAATTCTAGTCTTGAAAATAAAATGGAGAATGAAAAAATATTCTTGTTCCTTTTTTGTCCAAAAGCACTTGTTGCATTCAACACATAACTATAAAAAAATTGCCAGACAATACATCTTTGATTAATAAATCACTTTAAAAAAACCAACACAATGGACAGTTCTGGTGATAGTCTCTCATTGAGCAGAGCAGCTTTACCAATGAAAAATATGTTCTGGCAAAACAGACCGCTGCCTCCCCCCCAGTTGCTATGTAAAAATCAAATCCATTCTGGTACCCTTACATAGCTAAAAGATATACAAGCAGGTATCATAAACGGAAGTAGTAAATTAACTATGTAAATCTTTCCTTCTCTCGGCTAAATTCTGGTTTATGTTCAAGAATTATTTTATAATTTTCGGAGTCACAAAATACAGAAGTATTTCAGCTACTATAACTGTGAATTCTAGCAATAGACGATTCTCCTGAGTTTTCAAATGGAGTATTCAGTGGTATGTAGGTCAAGCTGTCCTACCAACTGCATGAGCTGTAAGTTTTCCTCTCTCCACCTCTCCCGAGATTTTTTTTTTTCCTGGCATCTTTGTATTGCAACAGAAAGCAGAGAACGACCCAAGTTTTCTCTTCAAGAAAATACAATAACCTGATCTTTTCCCCTTTCATTAATCCTCACTGGTTATGACTGAGGTAACCGTGATTTTTCTTCTCATCCAATCATAAGACTGTGTGATCAAACACGGCAAAGACAGGTCAAGTTCATGGTTCTATTATCACAAAGATGGTCAATATGAAAATGATGAACTTCAGTAGGAAGGTGCCGGTTTATAGAGAAAAAAAGAAATGAGTTACCAGATTTTCACATTTGTATTTCAAGAATGTAGTATTTCATGGTTGTCACAGACAATACAGGCACCTGCAGCTCACCCGTTCCTCATTCAGCAAGAGCTTACCCATTTCTAGTGCCTATGCTGGAACATCAAAAAGGAGAAGACAGCTGCCCTGTCTCTGATTTGTCCTTTATGTTTATTGCATTAATGAATTGTTTTCAAGGCTTTTCTAAACAAACCACGATCATGGAGAATCTCCAAGTGAATCATAACAAAAAAGGGAAAAAATCCTTGTCATGGTTCTTCTATTCATAATTTCAAACTTCAGCAGCAGAAAGACTCTCTTAAACTAAATTAATTATGTTCAAGTCAGAATGACTGCTCTGAACCCAGGTTTATCTTCAAACTTTTCAGCTATTTCAGAACTAAAGGTCTTTTGTACCAAAAAGCTTGTCTGCATTTTCAAAATTAATTAGTTTGATAACATATACTGCCCCCTCCCCACAAACTTTTCGTGTGGGAGAAACGCCAACTCTATTCCTGAAAACAGGAGAAGTCCTGTGTGGGCAGCACCGAATGAGGACACAAAGCTATTACAAGGAAAGGGGAGAGTTTTTATAAAGCAGCTTAAACTGAATTAGGTTGAAACAGCAATTTAAATGCAGAAGAACTCTATAGGCAAAACCAAACCAGATGGTGTCACTGCACAGCTTGTTTTGAGACTGGAACAAAGTTCAGCAGAGGCATAGAGTCTCACAGGCTCTAGAGGAATTATTAGACGAGTTGACTGTGATATCTGTGTAAACAATATTATAAAGCAGCTTTAGAAAAGAAGCCCAGTATAGTTTTGGGCTCTATCCTTCAAGAAAGTTCTGAGCAAAATAGAGGTAGGGGAAATACCAGGAGTGGTGATCATGGTTTCTAGCTTTAGGAATAAATAAATAAATTGAATTTAACCAGTTTATCTGAAGAAAGGAAAAAATTAGAGAGAGATGTGATGTGCAAATGTGTACCACATGTGCAAAAGGTTGCTGCATAAAATTAGAGCAATTTTCATGTCCACAGTGGATAGGACAACTAATAAGCTTAAGGGAAATTTGTATTAGGTACTGAAGATATCAAAACAAGATACTCAGCCTTATGGAATCCTTTTTAGTAGTAAGGACAGTAAAGTATTGCAAGTGGTGTTGACCGGGGCTGTTTTAAAACCTTAATCATAGAGGTTTTAACAGAAAATATTGGCACCCATGTAGAGAGATAAGCCTGTCCTTAGGCTGGTGTATAGAGCAGGTGACCTCTTGTCGTCCCTTCTCCTCCTGTTTTCCAAATCTACATACACTGTTTTAGAAACACACATAAGTGTTATAAGTAAGAGAAATAAAACTGTACTTGAATCAAAAAATGAGAGTTTTTATGAAATGACAGAAGTTCCTTTGGTAAAAATAAGCAGACACAGGAGTCCCCAAGTTTCCCACTCAGCTGCCTGTTTTGATGGAAATGAAGACAGTGAGAGATTCTGAGCAAGAAAACACAGCTAATGAGCAGATTAAATCAGGTATGATTTAGGTGATAATGGTGACTTCTAGGTTACATCATAGGCTAGCATATTTGAAAACATACATTTTTAGTCATACAGATTTTTAGACTCTAGGCAAACATCAGTAAGTGAAAAATCTCTAGTAGCAGGCGTGCTGGAGGTTAGCAGCTGCATCACTTGCATATGCTGAATTTACACCTGACAGAGGCTGAGTACATGCCAGTCTCTGTAAAATGGCTGAAGAGTTCCAGGAATTCTTGTTAATGCAAGCTCTTAAACTAGGCTTGTAGTAATCATCATTAAAAAACACACCTAATACCTTTCACCCTCAAAAGAAGCATATGCATCCAAGTACATTGATCACACACCACCAGGTTTCCTTTCTTTAAAAAAAATAACCTAATGTGTGTTTACACATGTGTATAATCTCACGCATACACATTGCTGTATGTTTATCTCTTTAAGAAGTAAAGGTCAACAGACTGGGAGTGTTGGACCAGGCGCTGAAGAATTCTCAAGTGGTTTCTGGAGGAGATGTTCTCTAGACTCCACATAGATGGAGACAGATCATCATTTCTGTATAGATACCCAGTGTGCTACAGCAGGACACCTATGACAGAACCGACGTTTCTTTAATGCTGGTAACTTCATGCCACATACACTGAACTGCCACAGTTAAGCTGAGAAGCAATGAAGTAGGAATGAGAGGATCACTATGACCTACCACAACTCTCCCTAGTCAACCAGATATGATCTTACATATGTCACTAGATCAGATAAATTAATCCAAGAATATGTTTTGTTAATAGTCTAAGTAACTCATTGTGGACTTGTAACCTCCAGAGGAGACAAATTTAGGACACTGTTCTTCAAAATTCCTCCACCGACCACAGTGTCACTTTTTACTTGCAAAATGTGTTTCAGTCATATTTCAGCTGTCTCTGATGGTACCAAATAACCAAGTCATGTTGATGGAAGGCTCCATAAGAGAATCTTTTCCTTCAACAGCGCCTTAAAAGGATTGTACAATCATCAAACTGAAAAGGGAAAACAAGAGAATAGAACCCATACAACTGCTATTTACATATGGAAGGAGTAAGGAAATGAATAGCATTGGAAGCTGAAAGACTACACTCAGCGTCCAGCTGCAAACATCAAATGGGAACAGAAGCCAGGCTGTGCAGCATTTGAGGAGAGTTAAGCATCACACTAGTCTACCATTCCCAAACCAGTTTGGGCAGTTCAAATACGGTACCAAGGAAGAGCTACTTTTCTTTTGAGATAAAATAAGGAAGAGTATGTAGTCCTCTGACAAACCCTTTCCCAACTTGGCCAGGGAACACTGCACAGCTGATAAACCTTGTAGTATAACACTTCTTAACCAAGAAATCTTCAGTACTTTGAAGGCTGTTGAAGGAACTGCAAGGGCAACAAACAGTAGTTTTGCTTATTTGGCATTTTCTCAGCAGTTCTCTTCCTCTACAAAAAAACAGAAGTATGATTCAGAAAAAAGAACAGAGAGACCAGAAGAATGCAAATATGGATGGGAACTCCAGGAAATATGATTGCGGGGTGGGGATGAGAGAGGGGGAAAGTAAGTTTGAAGAGTTATGGGATGGGATTTGGCTTTTGGTGCTCTGTTCCTTCAAGCCCTCTGTTTCCTGCAACAAATGAAGCTGACATGTTTCAGTATTATCATATGGAAAAACATCAGGACACAAGAACATATTGTTTGATGACTTTATGCCTGTGTATTTCCTAAAGATAACATCAAATCTATGAGTGCTGTTTTAAAAATTTTAATATAGAATTGTTCCAGATAAAACTGATGTACTTCCATTTCTAAAAATTGCTTTACTGAAGACATTCCAAAACACAATTGTATGTACACATATAAATCAGCAGTCACACACAGCATGCGTTTAAAATATCCCTCTTCACCTCCACAAAGCAATCTGAAGGAGGAACAAAAGTTTAATTCAAAGATATTACTTGCAATCTTGAAAAAGGTTAGTACCCTGTAAAAATCTGAGTCACTGCAGTACAATTTTTCTTTCTTTACTGTAGAAAAATTTCACTTGCAAATTTTATATCCGAGTTTGAATTGCAACACTTGTTCAGCATACTGCAATACATCTTCAGGTTACATAAAAACAACTAAAAAGCAGACATCACTTTTATGCTTAAATGATTTAGTTCTACATGTAAAGTCATTATACAAAACCTTAATCCATGAAAAATTTTCCTCAGAAGGTTTTTGGTTTTGTTTCTTTTGTTTTAACACTTTTTTATTAGCAGCAAACACAAGACAATCCTGTGAAGTGTAACAAGGAACTTAAATGTATTTACATTTTAAATGTGTTTAAATGCTACAAGCATTCTGAAGACATTGTATAGAAAGAAACTTAAAATACAAAGGAAGACTAAGTAGAAAACTGTTCTAAGCAGAGACAGGAGTAAACAGGAACACTCTCATACTTTACATCTTGGACGTTAATGTTGCCTCTTTATTATAAGTGGCACACGTTCAAGGTGCTTTTCAGTGAATGTGTCACTTGCAAATTGTCATGGAAAACCATTATGCAGGAAGAACCACAAAGATCCATTTGTTTTGTACCTAATTTACTTTAACCTTCCTACCCACAATACTTCAGTATCTTTATACTTTAAAAGCACCTTCTACCACCCCTCTTCTACTTTAAATAGCTTTTGAAGATCCTCAAACAATTTTGGGACAGGCCATAAAAAGACAGATCATATCATGTTTAAATATACTTAATGAAAAATACAGAAGCAAGTTTGTCGATATTTCTGAGAACTAAGCACAGTATTTCTCTGCTTTAAAACCGAAATCTTGCTGTTAATTTCTAGACACAACATAGCAGCACATGCTTTTAATTTTAACTTCTAAAACCAGATCAGGTAACTCTCATACTAGAACATTTAACTTGCAACATTCCTGAGGCAGGGAAGGGAAAGGTAAGAATGGCACAGAAAGGGACAGATCTTTAGGTGACTAGTCAGAGAAACAGATACACTGTTGTAAAACTACTATCCACTTACTCCTGGAGTGTGTTACTGATAATAGTATCAACTCCTTCACAAGAAGGAAAAGATGAATAACAGACAGTTAGAACTACTGTACAGCTACAGGTTTTGTTGGAAATGTCTGTATTAGGGTATAAAATTAAGAGGTAAAAAAAATATCTACCTATAATGTGAACATTGGTGTGGAGTAGAAAGACAAGTAACAAGTGGCGCCATAAACAAGCTCAAAAAACCTGTATGATTTGCCTTCTCCTAAAGCTTGATGATAAGGCCAATAATTCTTTAAATATAAAAATGAGCCTAAGTGCAGATTTAATCCAACATTAAGGAATAAATCTTGCTTGAATAAAGAAGCCATGCAATGTAAATAAACAAAGCTAAGTGCCTATTAATTGAGTAATACTAATAAGCCTCCATTTTGGAAAGCCGCCTAACCAATTCATCAGTATAACCATTTTTACATTGGAGCTTTTTACATAGTTTTTTATTTATACTGCAAGAGTATAAATAAACCCCAGTTAAAGCCTTACCGTGGTAGATGCTATTCAGCAATGCAGACATGCACAATTCCTACCCTGAGAAGCACTGACTATTAAAAAGAAGTCCTTTAAAGAAATACGGTACTTTCATTGTCATGATTACTTTAGTATTTCTCTATACTGCAAAATTGTTTAAAAAAAATTCACAACAGAAAATAAAAAAGGCTGGTGTTAAAAAAATCCTATTCTAAAAAAATCCTGTATTTCTATAACCCAATCTCCATCAAACCCCAAGACTGAAAAAAAAAAGACTAGGCTTTGAACCTAGCATTATTTACAAATTCCCATTAAACTCTTCCAGCATTTATGCCATTTTCACCAAAGCTCGCTATACTAGCTTCCTATTCCATACAAACAGATTAAAAATAAGCATATGAATCTTATTAATATTATGCGGTACAACCCTGCAGAAGTGTTGCTGGGTATGTACAGCATATATCAAAATTTGGTATTCTGCTTTAATAGTATCATCACTTATAAGCCTGTATTATTTTTACTATTATACATGAAGGCAGCTGATACAGAAAATAGAGCTGTGACAGCATGAAAAAACCTTCATTTAAATAAGAATAATTTCTTCTGATAGCATTTTTCCTGGTGGACAAACAGTGACTAATATAATACTTCAGCATCATCCATATTACCTTAAAAAGATACCTCTTAAAATTCCACCTTTCAGGAAAGAATACGGGTTCCAGTTATCACAGGGGGAAAAAAAGAGGAAACTGATAACATGCTAATTTAAACAAAAAACAGTATCAGAATTCCACAAAATTTTGTGCATCTTATTTTGGAAGTACAACAGAGCTTGTTTCTTGAGAGCTTTCTAAAATTCTGTGTCTAGAGTCTAACACTCTTGCTTGACAGCTCCAGAAACACTGATGGCCAACAGGACCGAAGAAGATGGCCTTCAGGGAACTCATCTGAAGCGGCCACCCTTAGGCGGAGAGCAACCAGGGGAGCAGAAGGAAGAAGCAAGAATTCCCAGATGCCTGTCCATTTTTTTCTCAGTGCCATTCTTCCTTGCTCCTCCACCAAGCCTGGGGGCTCCCCCGCCTCAGCAGTAGCAGGTTTCATCGCTGGCAGAGTCCCTGGAGCCACTGAGCACCCTGGTGTACTCCAAGTGCTGCACAGCTGAGTAGGGTCTGTTTGGGACAATTGACCTTTTGACTGGGTTAGACAAACTGCACGGTCAGATGCGGTTCGTACTGAGCAGCTGAGCAGCAAGAGGCTGCGTGGCCGGCTCTTCTCGCCAGCGCTGGTAAGTCCAATAACTAAATAACTACACTTCAAGTTCTACAATTAATAGGTATCCAGAACTTATCCATTTCACCAGACAGTAAATTTCAGGCTGTTTTTTTAGTCACAGAACTAATTACATAACAGAGGAACAAGTCGATGGTAACATAAACTAGCCAGATTTGGAAATGGAGTTTTAAATATTTCTATAATAGTCATTTTCAAATTATCAAAAGCATCAGAATCGTAAGATTATGAATCAGTTGCACTTCCCTTCAACAAAGATTTATGAATCATGTAATAAGTGGTAAAGTATTTAATTCCAAATCTGGAGAGAACCAAATGAGTAAGTGCATGTATCACTTTTCACCTGAAATAATTTACATATAATACATAATACATAATATGTAATATAAAATATAAAATGAAAGCATATTCTGCTCACGTGTATCAAATCACACCCAGAATATAGTCAGACATATCTAGTATTTTGTTATAAAGTCTTAAATAAAATAAAAAATGCTAAAACTACGAACATCAGCATCTTCTCAAATAATTCATTTTTCCTTGAAAGAAAGCATAATCTAATTAACACTTTTCCAGCCACTGGCAGACTAGAAAATTCATAATAAATGGAAGTCAACAACACAAAAGGCATTCATGAGCTATGTGAAGTTGTAGCCACTTTAAAAGCTGTATTAGTAAAGCTGTAGTCTCACACAATTACAAACAGACAGTTTAAGAAACAGGGTTAATAGTGTCTTCTATTAGTTCCGACTTGCACAAGTAATGCAGGTACATACAGAACTGATGTTGCTTTCCAGAACTTTTAAACACATACGAGAAAACAGGAAAGGTATTTACACTTAGTATTACCAGTGTACACATAATTACAAGTGTAATTAATTTACACTGGTAAACTGTAAATAAACCATCAAGAAACAAAAAAGTTACAAAAGATTTATTATGACTTTAAAACAAATATGGTGAAATCTGATTTATTAGCAAAAGAATCTGCTTACCTCTGAATTTTTTCCTATAGTTCTTCTTGTCTCTTCTTCTAGTTCCTTTTGTCTCCCAAGGTGGTTGTTCAAAATTCCTTCTTGAAGAGCTCTGGCCCTCTTTTCCTGAGAGAGCTGTCTCTGTGTTTCATCACGTTCCTCTTCAACCTGCAGTACTACAATAAAACTACTTGCATCTTGAGAAAAACCAGAGCTAGCAATACATCTTCCCATTCTCTCCCTTGTATACTTGAAAATGTTTTTGATTCCCCACAGTTATGATAATCCACCTATAAATAAATAAATTTAAATTTTCTTATGAAAATTTAAGAAGAAATACAGGATGTTTTGTAGTAATCCAGAAAAAAAGTCAGGCTTTGCCTGAAATACAAAATGAAACCTAAATTTTGAAAAAGGAAAAAAGGAATAATAAACTGCAAAGAAAAAAAAAAGAACAGCCCAATTGTGAACCAACTGTATTCTGCTGTCCTCAAAATTTGACAATTGTTATCCAGTGCCTCTTCCATGAACAAAGCACCTTCTTCTCTAGGCATACTGGAACACAATTGAAAAGAAGCAGAAAATAAGACAAAGTGTTTAATTCATTATTTAATATACCTGTTTCAAGAGCTTTCTCAGTGTTCTTAACTCCATTTCTAAATTCCTTGGGTGTAACTCAAGTTTCTGTTTCTCCTCCATCTCTTTACAATATTGATCTTCTTTGCTTTGGAGGTCTTCTTTCATTTTCTCACACAGCACTTCTACTCTGAGCCTCTTTTCTTCTTGTTGTTTCAAAGAACATCTGGGATTTAATAGAGTATTTGAGAAACAAAAGCACTGATATAAAAGTAGATATTCCACATGATGAACTTGCAGAGACAACTCAACCCATAAAAATGTTAAATATTTTCAGAGTTCATATTTTTACTGTACTTTTCAACTTTTTAAAGAATTCTAACTTCATGCCATTGTCCATGGTATCAGTTGTACAAGATACAGAAAAAAAACGTTGAGTGATTTATCAGTTATTTGTAAGTTTGTATAGGGAAACACACACCAGTGTGCACACTTCTATAATAAAAAAAATAAATCATCTTCATATTACAGCCATTTTGTTGAAAAAGGAGTTTGTTGTCTCAACAGATCGAAGCATCATAAACTTTTACTATGGTTAATATACATTTTCTTAGTATACTGAGGCTACATATTACGGATTCAGTGACCAGAAGTAATACTGGTGAATCAGCACGCCACTTACCTATGGCAGACCCAACAATTTTTCAGCAAGCCTTCTGTAAGTCTAAAACAACTGCTGACCACAGACAGAACAAGCAGTTTCTGTTTACTCAAGAACGATGTCAGTGTTCAAAACCAGATTCAGAAATGCATGGGGTTTATGCTTAATACAATTAAAAACAGTTTTAAACCTCAGTGGATGTACCTCTGGGAGAAAGAACAGCAATTTCATTTTGAAGCTGACTTACAAGGAAAGCCTTATGGAAGGTCAGCTTCTTTACCAACTGAAACAATCAGCAATGAGCACTGACATGGTAAAAAACGGTCCATGGTGTGCCCAGGGTACCCAAACAAGAAAGCAGCTTTGTGTTTGATCATTATCTTGACTATTTTTTCCGATAAACTCGCAATGGTGAACAAGAAAAAAATAAAAATCAAGTATCAACATAAGGAAAGAACTGCCAATTGAAAGCCTGCTTTAGAAATTCTGCAAAACAAGAATCAACCACCACTAAAATTACTTGAAAGACTGACAAACATTTGTATTTGAATGGCGTATATTGCAAGGAGAAAGCTTTACACGTAATTTCTAGTGTAATTTCGCAAAAAGTGTAACTTTTGAAAGTATAAATTTAACGCTGCTTGGAGAATTCACTTAGAATGAAAATACTACTTCTTTATACTTGACAGATGTTTGAGGATTTTGAACACCTGCTGAAGTCAAACCCAGGCCAAGCTGGGACCTGGCCTCGTCTTCCTCGTACCCCCCTCCCCCGCGCTGGGAGGCCCAACTCCCCCAGGCCCAGCTCCCGCAGCCTCCCCTCACAGGGCTGGTGCTCCTGCCCCCGGGCCAGCCCGGCATCTCCCTGCCGACCTCACACGGACTGGGCAAGATCGCTGGGGCCGGGGGGCCAAAAACCAGCCGTGCTGGCCGCACCTCAGGAAAAACAAATGTAGGAAAGGGCGAAAGCACCACACGGGCAGAGAAGGGGAAAAGCATGTGAAAACCAGCCCCGCAAACGAACACCCAGGTCAGCGAGGGAGGAGGGAGAGGTGCTGCTCCAGGTGCCAGAGCAGAGATTCCCCTGCAGCCCCTGAGAGAACCATGCTGGAGCAGATACCCACAGCGCAGTGCTGCGCAGGACCCCGTGCCAGAGCAGGCGGATCCTTCCCGAAGGACCTGCGACCCATGGAGGGCCCAGGCTGGAGGAGATTTTCCCCAAAGGACTGCAGCCTGGGGGAGGACTCACACTGGAGCAGGGACAAGGGACGAGGAAGGAGCAGCAGAGAGAAACTGCTACGTCCCGACTGCAGACCGCAGCCTCCCCGTGCTGCCTGGGGAGGTGGCAGGGAAGGAGCGCAGCAGAGCTTGAGCAGGGGGGGTGCCGACGTGTCCTTCTCAGGTCTTGGGTCTTTGTTTCTCACTATCCAAATGTATTTTAATCGCTGGAGTCTGTTTTGCCAGTGGCGGTCACTGGGAGGTGGCAGCCCTGCCTCCACACTGACCCACAAGCTTTTTCACCCCGTTTTGTCAAGGAGGGGCAGTGGCAGCACCAGGAGGGAGTTTGGCCTTCGGCCAAGGGTTAACACTTGCCTAATGAAATTTTAGCATAGTTTAATAGCCCTAGTAAGTGATGCTTATGTTTATATAATGCTTTGTGTATAAATGCAAGCATCGTATGACAGTTGATTTTTTGTTATATATTTATTTATTTATTATTTTTAAGCAAAGCCATTATTTTGCTATACTCTTTTGTCATTAGCTGTTGAGGGGTGTGCTGGTTGTGGCTGGGATAGTGTTAATCTTCTTCACAGGTCGCTGGTACGGGGGCCATGTTTTTACAGTTGTGCCGCAAACTGGGTTGGTAGCACGGGATGTGTTCCTTATGGCCCAGCAGCGCTCACACAGAGCCAAGGCCTTTCCTGCTTCTCACCCCACCCCACCAGAGAGCAGGCTGGGGGTACGCAAGGAGCCGGGCCGGGACACAGCTGGGACAGCTGACCCCAGCTGACCCAAGGGGATGTGCCATGCCACGCGGCATCATGCTCAGCATAATAAAGCTGTGGGAGGACGAAGGAAGGGAGGGACATCCAGAGTGATGTCACTTTGTCTTCCCCAAGTATTTGTTATGTGTGACGGAGCCCTGCTGTCCTGGAGATGGCCTGTGAACACCCGCCTGCCCATGGGGACGTGCTGGATTAATTCCTTGCTTTGCTTTGCTTGGGTGCGTGGCTTTTGCTTTTGCTATTAAACTGTCTTTGCTGACCCATGGGTTTTCTCACTTTTCCCTTTCCGATGCTCTCCCCCACCCCACTGGGGTGGAACAAGTGAGTGGCTGTGTGGTGCTTAGGTGTTTAGGTGTGGCTGGGGTTAAACCACATCAAGGGGATATAAAGAAGAAAAAGCTCTTGCCGACTTTTGATGACCACATCAGAAGGAACTGAACTGTACTTTGCAAGAAACTGCTTCTCCAGCTCTGACTACACAGAGAACCAATGACAAAGTAAGGCACGTTGGCTGGTAATACAGACGACATCTCAGGCTAGGTGACAGTTTCACAGCTTTTGAGGGGCATCTCTAATCAGAAAGGAAATATTATATCAAAATATGAAATTAAAATACTTAGGAATGCATACAAAGAAATCATGTTTTAAGGGGAACTTGTAACAGCTGAAGACAGAGACTTGAAAACATACCCATATGAACCACACTAAGCTTTTCCAACAGCAGCACAGCCTCCTTGGCAGGTTGAAGCTTGTAACCGGACATCCTCTGAAGTTGGGGTCAGATGAGTGAGTTAAACCAGGGTCATCAGTTTACTTCCATTTTGTCTGCTGACCTACAAAAAATACAGTACTTTCTGGTAGTTCCACTGTCTAGTATTACAGACCATTACAAATGCATGAATGATTCATTCTTTCCTTCACAGCCCACAGATTTGTCTCAAATACAATAAAGCTGCATACCAGCAGCAATTTGTACATCTGGTTGATCACTACATAAACACTTGCTCCCATCTAAGTGATTAAAAGCTGATAGAAACAGTTTATCAGAAACTAGTTTCACAGTACCTCGTTCTTTTCACTCCTGGTTGTTGCTGCAGGTCTAGAAAACAGAAATCTATTTCAGTACTGAAATGCTTACATTGCATTATGAAAAATACCTCAAGTTGCTTTGGAAACTTCATTTCAGAAGTGAATTAAACTAAAATCTAGTATAGGTAACTTTGCTAGATATAGTTCAAGACTGAAACAATTATTGTGTACTATTATGTATACTGGAAGGCTAATTTTCCCACAAGATATATAAGCAAATAGTTTGAAATAACTGTTCTCCCAACTTCACACAAAGTGACAGAAATCTTACAGCTACAGACATGTAGCTAATACGCTTACGTGCATTCCCTGTTTAATACCAGGGGTTTAGCTCTCTTCAGTACTGAGAATCCCTCTCCTACAGGTCAAAGAACTGTAATTTTGGATTCTCTGGTGTCCTGAGTCTGGCTGGGATGCAGGTTATTTTTTTCACAGCAGCCCCACACAGGGCTGTGGTGGTTAGATTTCTGCCCAAAACAGTGTTTGATAACACACCAGATTTTTAGCTAAGACTGAACTGCGTCAACAACTTCTCTTTCTCACTTTGCCACAACCCACACAAGTAAGTTCAGGGTTGGGGGCAAGAAGTCAGGAGTGTACACAGCTGCAAGAGAAAAGTTGGAGCGGGGAGCAGGGACAAAAAATCCTGATATACCTGCAGTGCAAAAACCTGAGATACCTCACCCTTTTAAACACATGAAATACTTCTATGCCTGTGCACACACTCGATGTATTAATCAGAATTTGTGCCACGTGACCTTATCGTTAACTTTGGCCAGCATGCTCAAGGCACTCTAAACAAAAAAGAAGTGTTGTCAACACAAAGCACATCAGGTAGTGTGGTCACACGAAAGAACAAGAATCTTCATATGCATCATATTTGCCAAAAAACCCCCCGAAACACAACAAAACCCCAAAACTTGCCTCCAGCACTCAGGTCAATTTTTATCAGCAAGTTTTACTTGTAACATTCCTTATATGCATACCTTCCTTCATCCTGAGATGTTTCACTGGAAGTGCTATCATCCAGTACTTGACCATGATTGCCACTGGAAGAGCTCATCTGCTGATGAGCCTTCTGGCTTTCAAGGCTTTTATTTTTCTTTGCAACTTTGGCATTCAGGGCAATTTTACTGCATTAAACAGAAAGAAAAAAAATCACCAAGTGACTAGGTTTGCAAAAAATATTTCTGTGAAACAGACATACTTAAGATCGATGTCCAGAAACAACTGAGGCGACAAATATCTATGATAAAATCACAGACTTAACTGCAAAGATCATGGAAGATACCCAAGTATTTAAAATCCTTGCCCTAGGAGTCAGGGGGACACAGGGAATCTGAGCTAGATCCAGGTTAAGCTGGACTATATCCAAGTAGCCACGGTACAGAAAGCATCTAGAGCAGAGATTCCTTTGAAGGACAGACAGGAAAAAACTCCTGCTTAGGTTTACATTAAAATATGTGTGCCGCCTTTAGACTTTGAGATTGGTTTGATAATATATCATTTTTCTGAAAAAGGGCATATTAACTTAATGAAAAGGAAAACACCAACTGCACAGAGATCACTAAAACCACCTAGAAAAAGGGAGTAGTAGCAAACCGCGAGTTCCTCCTTTTCTTTTCTAGGTGGCTATTTCTACAAAAATAACTGCTTTCCAGTCTTCAGTTCTGGTTTTGAAGATGCATTTTGCCTCAGTATTGACAAGGAAATCACAGGAATTTGGGTGGGGGTTTTCTTTTTTTTCCCCTTTTCTTTTTTTAGAGCAGGCAATAATTTGAACCTCCATCACGCGCTTCGTGTATTCTAAAAAGAATATTTCTTCACTTTTTGAGAAGCAGTGGACTATCTCACTATGGCTTTCACCACTGAGGAAACTACTTCAACTACTACAGTATTAGAAAACCTAAGACACTTACATAGCACTACAAATAAGAATTAGAGATTATTTCCTTAGCTTACCCTTTCGTGGCATTTAATCAATTTTGAGCTCTCCCCAGATGAAAACTCTTTTTGTCTTTTTCTTCTATCATGTTTTCATTCTCCATTTTCAAACAGTCATTCTTCCTTACAGTAATCTTTTCTTTCATTTGCCGATTAGTGATGTTATTTATCCACACATTCCTGTTTTGCCACTGATATGGAAGAAATAGTGGAAATGGGGACAATGGACATCGATTGTGATTGTATATGTCTGCTCAAGGAATGTGGGTATGGTGATTAGCCATGGGAGCGGTGTCTGGTCACATAGGCACACAGCTCTGAGGAG
>NW_024427410.1:0-43476 GCF_017639655.2 Falco naumanni
TACATTTTGTATTCTTTTTGTATTGTGTTTTCTGTATATTGTGGCCTGCGCTGCCTTCTATGTATGGAGCTGTATTGCGCGGCTTGTAACGTACGAGGGTTTGTCATGTGTTTTGTATTCTACGTAGTGTGTTTTGGTTTAGATGTGGTAATGTGTTTTGTACGTATTGCAATGTACCTTTTTATTTTAGTGCTTTTTTGTGTTGGAATGTATTTTCTCTTGGAATGCAGTATACCTTGTAATGCGTCTTGTATTTTATGTAGGGTGTGTATTGTGTGGTAAGCTATGTGACACACGGAGTTGTATGTATTGTATTCTGTATTTTGTCTTTAAAGTTATAAGTGTTGTACGTGTTGTATTGTATCGCGCATGTTGTGTCCTGTCTGTTGCGTGGTATGTCCCGATACTGATTGTCTTGTGCTCATTGCATTGTATGTATTCTGTGTATTGCAGTCCATGTATGGTATAGTATTTGCATGGTATGGCGTTTATCAGGTGTCGTGTGTCAGATTGCATTTCTCCTGTTGGTGTCTGAGGCTGCATTTTGTGTTGTAGGTATTGTAGCAAATATCGTATTGTATGTCTTTTATTTTGTACTGAATTTTTTGCAATTTTTGTGTGTATTCCACTATGTATTGCGTTTTCTGTATTTTTTCTGTTCTATGGTACGTATGGTGTTGCACATATTGCATGGAACATAAGGTATGGTATTTATCGTAATCGGTTTTTCCATATTGTGTTGTCTTTTGTAACTTGTTTTGTAATGCATTGTGTATTACGCTGTGATTTGTACTGTATTGTAAGTTGCATGGTGCTCGTTACTGCATTTTGTGTGTTGAATGGCAGGAATTGTATGCTTGACAGCCTGTACTGCACTTTTTGTACTGTGCTGTAGTGTTGTCCAATAATTTCTGTAGTACTGCAGCCGTCCTTGCGCCACCCAGGAGGGCCCCGCTCATCGCACCGCGCTGGGGGATCCCTTGACGGAGCAGCCCCAGAGGAGCTCTTCATCGCAGCACCCAGGTGGTCTTGAAGTCCTTCGCCGCGCCGTGCCAGAGGCACTGGGAGTGTCTGTTTTCTGTTTCGCAGGTGTGGGTTGTGCTTTATTGTGTTGCAGGCATTACCTTGCACAGTGGTTTGTGTCATCTGGTTTGTTGCTGTTTGCATTTCAGTGTGTCTTGTGTGTATTTTGTGGTATTGAATGTATTGTAATATTTGTATTGCAGAATCTTTTCTGTTTTGTAGTGCGTTTACCATTTTCTATTGCCTTTCTTATTAAGTACCGTAGGTGTTGTATTTTGCATTGTAGTGTTGTGTTGTGCCGTAGTTTGTTTTCTGTTCTGTCCTGTACGTATTGTATGGTATGACATTTATCCGACGTATTGGAGCATATCGAGGTGTATGATTTGTATGGTACTATATGTAGTGTCTTGTCTTGTATGTATTGCCTTATATTTTGATGTGCGTTATATGCATTTACTTTTGTATTCTATTTTCTCTAAATTAGGGCATGCAAAGTATTGTATGTATTGGGTTGTATTGGTGGTTCGTAATGGTACGTGGTATTGTAATGTCTTGTCTTGTATGTAGTGTGTTTTCTTTTATTGCAAGTATTGTAATGTCATTTATATTGTATTACATGTATTTTAATGTTCTACTGATGTATTCTGTAGCGCTGGTGTGTTCTGTATCATATATATTGTGTCATGGTATTTTTGGTATCCTACTGTATGGTGTTTCCTTATAGGTAACATATAAGGAACATATAGGCTGCAGGGGTTGGGCTTGTTTAGCCGGGGGAGCCCTGCCTGCATCGTGCCAGCCCTGGAGGACACGTTCGACACGCAGCCCAGGCCGTCTCTGTGGAGCCTTTCATCGCCCCGCGCTGAAGGAGCCCTGAATGGCGGCGGCGCCCCGGCAGAGCCCTTCGGCACACGTCCCCAGGGGAGCCGGTCATGGCTGCGTCATTGCGTTTGCTGTTCTGTACGGCGTTGGGTTTGGTGTATTCGACTGTCTGGCGCCTTCTGTGTGTCTTACGTGGCCTGTACAGTGTGCTTTGTCGGGGATGGGTTTGTGGGGGGAGGTGTACCTGGTGGAGCATATGGTAGTTGGTTTTGTGTTCCATATTCCATATTGTATGTGCTGCATAGTCGTGTATGTACTGTGTATTGCATGCTCTCGCCTGGGTTATATTTGGTGCTGTATGTATTGCTTTGGTTTTGCAGGGTTTAGCGTTTCTTGAGTTGCATCTTGTATTTCGTGCCTCGTGTGTATGGTGTGCGTCAGGTTGTATTTTGTATCGGACGGTACATCTTGTGTTTTCTGCTGGGCTGTTTGTAATGCGTCGTATGACGTATTGTGTTTCAAGTCTGTTTCTTTCCAGCTTGGTATGAGTTGTGCTGTACTGCGCTCACGCCACCCCGGAGGAGGTGCTGATGCTGTTGCCCCTAGAGACCCCCAGTGGCGCTGCCCCAAAGCAGCCCTATAGCGCAGCGCCCCAGGGGAGCGGCTGGTGGCGAAGTGCCTGGGGAGCCCCTCGTCGTACCGCAGTGGAGCAGCCCTTTGTTACGGTGCCGAGGAGGAGCGGATGGTGGCAGCGCCCTGGAGGCGCCATTTCTTGCTTTGCGCCGGAGGAGCCCTGGGTGTCGCCGTCCTGGAGGTGTCCTTGGTGTCACCACGCTGGAGGAGCGTGTCCTGGCACCTCTCCAGAGGATGGCTTTGTACCACCCCAGCAGAGCAGTGGTTAGCAGGGATCGCCGGAGGAGCAGTTTGTTTGATGCCCAGCTCTTCTTGGAGCCCCTTTGCTGCATCGGAGGAGCCGTTGGTGGTGCAGCATTTCAGGAGCCCCTGAGCGCTCGGCCACAGAGGATCCCTTTGTGGTGCCGCTCTGGAGGGAGCCATTTCTTGCTGTGTGCTTGGCAAAGCTCTTGGCGTTTGCCGTCCTGGAGGCGTCCTTGCTGTCATCACGCCAGAGGATCGTGTCTTCGCGCCGGCTCGGAGGTTGCTTTGTGCTGTCCCAGCAGAGCAGTGGTTAGCAGGGATCGCCAGAGGAGCAGTTTATTTGATGCCCAGCTCTTCTTGGAGCCCCTTTGCTGCATCGGAGGAGCCATTGGTGGTGCCACGCTGGTGAGCCGTTGATGGTGCAGCATTTGAGGAGCCCCTGAGCGCTCGGCCGCAGAGGATCCCTTTGTGGTGCTGCTTTGGAGGAGCCATTTCTTGCTTTGTGCTTGGCAAAGCTCTTGGCTTTTGTCGTGCTGGATTCGTCCTTGGTGTCACCACGCTGGAGTAACATGCCTTCGTGCTAGCCCATAGGGTGGCTTTGTGCTGCCCCCAGCAGAGCAGTGGTTAGCAGGGAGCGCCGGAGGAGCAGTTTGTTTGATGCCCAGCTCTTCTTGGAGCCCCTTTGCTGCATCGGAGGAGCCGTTGATGGTGCAGCATTTGAGGAGCCCCTGAAGCGCTCGGCCGCAGAGGATCCCTTTGTGGTGCCGCTCTGGAGGAGCCATTTCTTGCTTTGTGCTTGGCAAAGCTCTTGGCGTTTGCCGTCCCTGGAGGCGTCCTTGCTGTCATCACGCCAGAGGATCGTGTCTTCGCGCCGGCTCGGAGGTTGCTTTGTGCCGTCCCAGCAGAGCAGTGGTTACCAGGGATCGCCGGAGGAGCAGTTTGTTTGATGCCCAGCTCTTCTTTGAGCCCCTTTGCTGCATCGGAGGAGCCATTGGTGGTGCCACGCTGGTGAGCCGTTGGTGGTGCTAGCATTTGAGGAGCCCCTGAGCGCTCGGCCGCAGAGGATCCCTTTGTGGTGCTGCTTTGGAGGAGCCATTTCTTGCTTTGTGCTTGGCAAAGCTCTTGGCTTTTGTCGTGCTGGATTCGTCCTTGGTGTCACCACGCTGGAGTAACGTGCCTTCGTGCTAGCCCATAGGGTGGCTTTGTGCTGCCCCAGCAGAGCAGTGGTTAGCAGGGAGCGCCGGAGGAGCAGTTTGTTTGATGCCCAGCTCTTCTTGGAGCCCCCTTTGCTGCATCGGAGGAGCCGTTTATGGTGCAGCATTTGAGGAGCCCCTGAGCGCTCGGCCGCAGAGG
The DNA here is from genome assembly GCF_017639655.2 of Falco naumanni. Lineage (NCBI taxonomy): Eukaryota > Metazoa > Chordata > Aves > Falconiformes > Falconidae > Falco > Falco naumanni. The sequence goes on from NW_024427410.1 coordinate 4,075, forward strand.
ATCCCTTTGTGGTGCCGCTCTGGAGGAGCCATTTCTTGCTCTGTGCTTGGCAAAGCTCTTGGCATTTGCCGTCCTGGAGGCGTCCTTGCTGTCATCACGCCAGAGGATCGTGTCTTCGCGCCGCCTCGGAGGTGGCTTTGTGCTGCCCCAGCAGAGCAGTGGTTAGCAGGGAGCGCCGGAGGGAGCAGTTTGTTTGATGCCCAGCTCTTCTTGGAGCCCCTTTGCTGCATCGGAGGAGCCGCTGGTGGTGCCACGCTGGTGAGCCGTTTATGGTGCAGCATTTGAGGAGCCCCTGAGCGCTCGGCCACAGAGGATCCCTTTGTGGTGCCGCTCTGGAGGAGCCATTTCTTGCTGTGTGCTTGGCAAAGCTCTTGGCATTTGCCGTCCTGGAGGCGTCCTTGCTGTCATCACGCCAGAGGATCGTGTCTTCGCGCCGGCTCGGAGGTTGCTTTGTGCCATCCCAGCAGAGCAGTGGTTACCAGGGATCGCCGGAGGAGCAGTTTGTTTGATGCCCAGCTCTTCTTGGAGCCCCTTTGCTGCATCGGAGGAGCCGTTGGTGGTGCCACGCTGGTGAGCCGTTGGTGGTGCAGCATTTGAGGAGCCCCTGATGGCTTGGTGGCGGAGGAGCCCTTTGTGGTGCTGCTCTGCGGGAGCCATTGGCTGCACCGTCCCACAGGAGCTGTTCATTGTGGTGCCCGGAGGCACCTTGCGTCGTGCTGTGTGGAATGAGCCGTTGTTTGCCCCGTGCCAAAGGAGTAGTTTCTTGTGGCAGCCTGGAGGAGCCCTTCATAGGAGTCCCGTGGAGCAGTGCCACGTTGCTGAGCAGCAGTGGAGCCCGTCAGGGCAGCGGCGTGGAGGAGCCCTTGGTGGCAGCGCCCTTGAGGCGGAGGCGTTGACGCCTTAGTGCTGGAGGAGCCCTTGATTGCGCAGCCCTGGAGGAGCCTTTCTTTGCGCCGCCCCGCAGGAGCCGCTCCTTGCGCTGCCTGCTAGGGCACCTGTGTCCCCTTCCGTTGGAGGAGCCCTGGCTGGCGCAGCCCCAGAGGAGCCGTGCATCGCCGCGCCCACGGGAGATCTTCCTGACGCTGCTGGTGTGGTAGGTATTGTACGGTAGGTGTTATACGGTAGGGTATAGTCTTGTGATCTTGAAAGGATACTGCGTATTGTGGTGTTTGTATCGCCATGTATGTTGTGGTGTAGTCTGTGTTACTGTATTTTATGGTTTCTTATACATTGCATGGTATGTATTGTGTTACAAGTTTTGTTGTTTTGTATGTGTTGAATAGCATGAATTGTATGATATGTATTCTGTTGTATTGTATTTGGTTTTGCATTGTCTTGCTCTGTATTTTGTTTAATGGTATGTATTTGATGTATGGTAGCCTGCAACAGTTTGTGTCGTATTGTGTGTTGTTATTTCTGTTTTAGGGTGGATCGTATGGTAGTGCCCATTGTTTGTATCCTATTGTGCGCTTTGGTATTTATCACAGTCTGTAGCATGCATTAGCTAGTGTTTTGTATTGCATTTTGTATTTCATATTTTCCCTGGTATGTTGTGTGGTACATAGTGTACATATTGCATTTTGCATTGTATGTTTTGTGTTTGTACTGTCGTCTGCTTTGTATGGAGTACGACGTTGTATGGTATGATGTTTCTGCCATGTGTTGTATTGTATGTGTTGGCGTATCATTTGTATTGTACTGTAGGTATTGTCTTGTTTGCCTTGTACTTTATCTCCTGTTGTATGTATTGCCTTGTATTTTGTATTGTACGTATTTTATTTTGTGTTCTATTTGTATTTTTTATGTATTGTATTTGTAATCTCTTGAATTTTGTCCCGTATGTAATGCATCGTGTGTATGGTCTGTTCAGTATTTTGTAGCCTGTGGTATGTATTTTCTGTTGGAATGCTTTTAATGTGTTGCATGTATTGTGTTTGAAATACGGTGTAGTATGAGTTGTATTTGAAGTACGGAATTGTATAGGTGGCATTTTATTTTGTTGTCTATATGGCTTTGTATTCTAGTCCATGTTTTCTGACGAATTTTTGATGATAACTTTTGTTGTATTGCCCCCTTTTTTTTTTTTTTTTCATGATGTATTTTTTCTTGTGCTGTAGTTTGTGTTGTATGGCGTGATACACGTTGTGTGGTGGGTATCATGTTCTGGTTTTTATTGCTGCGTCTTGTATATTTTGTATGTTTTGTCATCTGTTGTATTTTTTTCTTGCGTCGTTTTGTAAATGTTTTCTGTATTGTGTTACATGATATTGTATGTCTTGTTTCTAGTTTGTGTCATATTCTGTGGTGTTGTTAGCAGCGTGGTGAGTATTGCATGGTGGTACTTGACTGTTTTGTATCCTATTATCTGGTATGGCATGTATTGCAAAGTATTGCTTGTACTCTCTATGATTTAGTCTTTAGCATTGTATTTTGTATTCTGTTCATTGTATTTTACACACGTTGTGGTATTTGGAGTTGAACGTTTTGTACGGTACCGCAGTTTGTTTTGTACAGGCTCCTGCGTGCGTGGTATGGTATGGCGTCGGTCCCATGTATTGTATGTATGGTGTCACATTATTCCTACTGTATTCTCTATATTGTCTTGTTTGTATTGTCATGTATTTGGTATTGTAGTTTGCGTTGTATGTGTTGTCTTACATTTTGTATTCTTTTTGTATTGTGTTTTCTGTATATTGTGGCCTGCGCTGCCTTCTATGTATGGAGCTGTATTGCGCGGCTTGTAACGTACGAGGGTTTGTCATGTGTTTTGTATTCTACGTAGTGTGTTTTGGTTTAGATGTGGTAATGTGTTTTGTACGTATTGCAATGTACCTTTTTATTTTAGTGCTTTTTTGTGTTGGAATGTATTTTCTCTTGGAATGCAGTATACCTTGTAATGCGTCTTGTATTTTATGTAGGGTGTGTATTGTGTGGTAAGCTATGTGACACACGGAGTTGTATGTATTGTATTCTGTATTTTGTCTTTAAAGTTATAAGTGTTGTACGTGTTGTATTGTATCGCGCATGTTGTGTCCTGTCTGTTGCGTGGTATGTCCCGATACTGATTGTCTTGTGCTCATTGCATTGTATGTATTCTGTGTATTGCAGTCCATGTATGGTATAGTATTTGCATGGTATGGCGTTTATCAGGTGTCGTGTGTCAGATTGCATTTCTCCTGTTGGTGTCTGAGGCTGCATTTTGTGTTGTAGGTATTGTAGCAAATATCGTATTGTATGTCTTTTATTTTGTACTGAATTTTTTGCAATTTTTGTGTGTATTCCACTATGTATTGCGTTTTCTGTATTTTGTCTGTTCTATGGTACGTATGGTGTTGCACATATTGCATGGAACATAAGGTATGGTATTTATCGTATCGGTTTTCCATATTGTGTTGTCTTTTGTAACTTGTTTTGTAATGCATTGTGTATTACGCTGTGATTTGTACTGTATTGTAAGTTGCATGGTGCTCGTTACTGCATTTTGTGTGTTGAATGGCAGGAATTGTATGCTTGACAGCCTGTACTGCACTTTTTGTACTGTGCTGTAGTGTTGTCCAATAATTTCTGTAGTACTGCAGCCGTCCTTGCGCCACCCAGGAGGGCCCCGCTCATCGCACCGCGCTGGGGGATCCCTTGACGGAGCAGCCCCAGAGGAGCTCTTCATCGCAGCACCCAGGTGGTCTTGAAGTCCTTCGCCGCGCCGTGCCAGAGGCACTGGGAGTGTCTGTTTTCTGTTTCGCAGGTGTGGGTTGTGCTTTATTGTGTTGCAGGCATTACCTTGCACAGTGGTTTGTGTCATCTGGTTTGTTGCTGTTTGCATTTCAGTGTGTCTTGTGTGTATTTTGTGGTATTGAATGTATTGTAATATTTGTATTGCAGAATCTTTTCTGTTTTGTAGTGCGTTTACCATTTTCTATTGCCTTTCTTATTAAGTACCGTAGGTGTTGTATTTTGCATTGTAGTGTTGTGTTGTGCCGTAGTTTGTTTTCTGTTCTGTCCTGTACGTATTGTATGGTATGACATTTATCCGACGTATTGGAGCATATCGAGGTGTATGATTTGTATGGTACTATATGTAGTGTCTTGTCTTGTATGTATTGCCTTATATTTTGATGTGCGTTATATGCATTTACTTTTGTATTCTATTTTCTCTAAATTAGGGCATGCAAAGTATTGTATGTATTGGGTTGTATTGGTGGTTCGTAATGGTACGTGGTATTGTAATGTCTTGTCTTGTATGTAGTGTGTTTTCTTTTATTGCAAGTATTGTAATGTCATTTATATTGTATTACATGTATTTTAATGTTCTACTGATGTATTCTGTAGCGCGGTGTGTTCTGTATCATATATATTGTGTCATGGTATTTTTGGTATCCTACTGTATGGTGTTTCCTTATAGGTAACATATAAGGAACATATAGGCTGCAGGGGTTGGGCTTGTTTAGCCGGGGGAGCCCTGCCTGCATCGTGCCAGCCCTGGAGGACACGTTCGACACGCAGCCCAGGCCGTCTCTGTGGAGCCTTTCATCGCCCCGCGCTGAAGGAGCCCTGAATGGCGGCGGCGCCCCGGCAGAGCCCTTCGGCACACGTCCCCAGGGGAGCCGGTCATGGCTGCGTCATTGCGTTTGCTGTTCTGTACGGCGTTGGGTTTGGTGTATTCGACTGTCTGGCGCCTTCTGTGTGTCTTACGTGGCCTGTACAGTGTGCTTTGTCGGGGATGGGTTGTGGGGGGAGGTGTACCTGGTGGAGCATATGGTAGTTGGCTTTGTGTTCCATATTCCATATTGTATGTGCTGCATAGTCGTGTATGTACTGTGTATTGCATGCTCTCGCCTGGGTTATATTTGGTGCTGTATGTATTGCTTTGGTTTTGCAGGGTTTAGCGTTTCTTGAGTTGCATCTTGTATTTCGTGCCTCGTGTGTATGGTGGGCGTCAGGTTGTATTTTGTATCGGACGGTACATCTTGTGTTTTCTGCTGGGCTGTTTGTAATGCGTCGTATGACGTATTGTATTTCAAGTCTGTTCTTTCCAGCTTGGTATGAGTTGTGCTGTACTGCGCTCACGCCACCCCGGAGGAGGTGCTGATGCTGTTGCCCCTAGAGACCCCCAGTGGCGCTGCCCCAAAGCAGCCCTATAGCGCAGCGCCCCAGGGGAGCGGCTGGTGGCGAAGTGCCTGGGGAGCCCCTCGTCGTACCGCAGTGGAGCAGCCCTTTGTTACGGTGCCGAGGAGGAGCGGATGGTGGCAGCGCCCTGGAGGCGCCATTTCTTGCTTTGCGCCGGAGGAGCCCTGGGTGTCGCCGTCCCGGAGGTGTCCTTGGTGTCACCACGCCGGAGGAGCGTGTCCTGGCACCTCTCCAGAGGATGGCTTTGTACCACCCCAGCAGAGCAGTGGTTAGCAGGGATCGCCGGAGGAGCAGTTTGTTTGATGCCCAGCTCTTCTTGGAGCCCCTTTGCTGCATCGGAGGAGCCGTTGGTGGTGCAGCATTTGAGGAGCCCCTGAGCGCTCGGCCACAGAGGATCCCTTTGTGGTGCCGCTCTGGAGGAGCCATTTCTTGCTTTGTGCTTGGCAAAGCTCTTGGCGTTTGCCGTCCTGGAGGCGTCCTTGCTGTCATCACGCCAGAGGATCGTGTCTTCGCGCCGGCTCGGAGGTTGCTTTGTGCCGTCCCAGCAGAGCAGTGGTTACCAGGGATCGCCGGAGGAGCAGTTTATTTGATGCCCAGCTCTTCTTGGAGCCCCTTTGCTGCATCGGAGGAGCCATTGGTGGTGCCACGCTGGTGAGCCGTTGATGGTGCAGCATTTGAGGAGCCCCTGAGCGCTCGGCCGCAGAGGATCCCTTTGTGGTGCTGCTTTGGAGGAGCCATTTCTTGCTTTGTGCTTGGCAAAGCTCTTGGCTTTTGTCGTGCTGGATTCGTCCTTGGTGTCACCACGCTGGAGTAACGTGCCTTCGTGCTAGCCCATAGGGTGGCTTTGTGCTGCCCCAGCAGAGCAGTGGTTAGCAGGGAGCGCCGGAGGAGCAGTTTGTTTGATGCCCAGCTCTTCTTGGAGCCCCTTTGCTGCATCGGAGGAGCCGTTGATGGTGCAGCATTTGAGGAGCCCCTGAGCGCTCGGCCGCAGAGGATCCCTTTGTGGTGCCGCTCTGGAGGAGCCATTTCTTGCTTTGTGCTTGGCAAAGCTCTTGGCGTTTGCCGTCCTGGAGGCGTCCTTGCTGTCATCACGCCAGAGGATCGTGTCTTCGCGCCGGCTCGGAGGTTGCTTTGTGCCGTCCCAGCAGAGCAGTGGTTACCAGGGATCGCCGGAGGAGCAGTTTGTTTGATGCCCAGCTCTTCTTTGAGCCCCTTTGCTGCATCGGAGGAGCCATTGGTGGTGCCACGCTGGTGAGCCGTTGGTGGTGCAGCATTTGAGGAGCCCCTGAGCGCTCGGCCGCAGAGGATCCCTTTGTGGTGCTGCTTTGGAGGAGCCATTTCTTGCTTTGTGCTTGGCAAAGCTCTTGGCTTTTGTCGTGCTGGATTCGTCCTTGGTGTCACCACGCTGGAGTAACGTGCCTTCGTGCTAGCCCATAGGGTGGCTTTGTGCTGCCCCAGCAGAGCAGTGGTTAGCAGGGAGCGCCGGAGGAGCAGTTTGTTTGATGCCCAGCTCTTCTTGGAGCCCCTTTGCTGCATCGGAGGAGCCGTTGGTGGTGCCACGCTGGTGAGCCGTTGGTGGTGCAGCATTTGAGGAGCCCCTGATGGCTTGGTGGCGGAGGAGCCCTTTGTGGTGCTGCTCTGCGGGAGCCATTGGCTGCACCGTCCCACAGGAGCTGTTCATTGTGGTGCCCGGAGGCACCTTGCGTCGTGCTGTGTGGAATGAGCCGTTGTTTGCCCCGTGCCAAAGGAGTAGTTTCTTGTGGCAGCCTGGAGGAGCCCTTCATAGGAGTCCCGTGGAGCAGTGCCACGTTGCTGAGCAGCAGTGGAGCCCGTCAGGGCAGCGGCGTGGAGGAGCCCTTGGTGGCAGCGCCCTTGAGGCGGAGGCGTTGACGCCTTAGTGCTGGAGGAGCCCTTGATTGCGCAGCCCTGGAGGAGCCTTTCTTTGCGCCTGCCCCGCAGGAGCCGCTCCTTGCGCTGCCTGCTAGGGCACCTGTGTCCCCTTCCGTTGGAGGAGCCCTGGCTGGCGCAGCCCCAGAGGAGCCGTGCATCGCCGCGCCCACGGGAGATCTTCCTGACGCTGCTGGTGTGGTAGGTATTGTACGGTAGGTGTTATACGGTAGGGTATAGTCTTGTGATCTTTAAAGGATACTGCGTATTGTGGTGTTTGTATCGCCATGTATGTTGTGGTGTAGTCTGTGTTACTGTATTTTATGGTTTCTTATACATTGCATGGTATGTATTGTGTTACAAGTTTTGTTGTTTTGTATGTGTTGAATAGCATGAATTGTATGATATGTATTCTGTTGTATTGTATTTGGTTTTGCATTGTCTTGCTCTGTATTTTGTTTAAAGGTATGTATTTGATGTATGGTAGCCTGCAACAGTTTGTGTCGTATTGTGTGTTGTTATTTCTGTTTTAGGGTGGATCGTATGGTAGTGCCCATTGTTTGTATCCTATTGTGCGCTTTGGTATTTATCACAGTCTGTAGCATGCAATAGCTAGTGTTTTGTATTGCATTTTGTATTTCATATTTTCCCTGGTATTTCGTATGTTGTGTGGTACATAGTGTACATATTGCATTTTGCATTGTATGTTTTGTGTTGTACTGTCGTCTGCTTTGTATGGAGTACGACGTTGTATGGTATGATGTTTCTGCCATGTGTTGTATTGTATGTGTTGGCGTATCATTTGTATTGTACTGTAGGTATTGTCTTGTTTGCCTTGTACTTTATCTCCTGTTGTATGTATTGCCTTGTATTTTGTATTGTACGTATTTTATTTTGTGTTCTATTTGTATTTTTTATGTATTGTATTTGTAATCTCTTGAATTTTGTCCCGTATGTAATGCATCGTGTGTATGGTCTGTTCAGTATTTTGTAGCCTGTGGTATGTATTTTCTGTTGGAATGCTTTTAATGTGTTGCATGTATTGTGTTTGAAATACGGTGTAGTATGAGTTGTATTTGAAGTACGGAATTGTATATGTGGCATTTTATTTTGTTGTCTATATGGCTTTGTATTCTAGTCCATGTTTTCTGACGAATTTTTGATGATAACTTTTGTTGTATTGCCCCCTTTTTTTTTTTTTTTTCATGATGTATTTTTTCTTGTGCTGTAGTTTGTGTTGTATGGCGTGATACACGTTGTGTGGTGGGTATCATGTTCTGGTTTTTATTGCTGCGTCTTGTATATTTTGTATGTTTTGTCATCTGTTGTATTTTTTTCTTGCGTCGTTTTGTAAATGTTTTCTGTATTGTGTTACATGATATTGTATGTCTTGTTTCTAGTTTGTGTCATATTCTGTGGTGGTGTTAGCAGCGTGGTGAGTATTGCATGGTGGTACTTGACTGTTTTGTATCCTATTATCTGGTATGGCATGTATTGCAAAGTATTGCTTGTACTCTCTATGATTTAGTCTTTAGCATTGTATTTTGTATTCTGTTCATTGTATTTTACACACGTTGTGGTATTTGGAGTTGAACGTTTTGTACGGTACCGCAGTTTGTTTTGTACAGGCTCCTGCGTGCGTGGTATGGTATGGCGTCGGTCCCATGTATTGTATGTATGGTGTCACATTATTCCTACTGTATTCTCTATATTGTCTTGTTTGTATTGTCATGTATTTGGTATTGTAGTTTGCGTTGTATGTGTTGTCTTACATTTTGTATTCTTTTTGTATTGTGTTTTCTGTATATTGTGGCCTGCGCTGCCTTCTATGTATGGAGCTGTATTGCGCGGCTTGTAACGTACGAGGGTTTGTCATGTGTTTTGTATTCTACGTAGTGTGTTTTGGTTTAGATGTGGTAATGTGTTTTGTACGTATTGCAATGTACCTTTTTATTTTAGTGCTTTTTTGTGTTGGAATGTATTTTCTCTTGGAATGCAGTATACCTTGTAATGCGTGTTGTATTTTATGTAGGGTGTGTATTGTGTGGTAAGCTATGTGACATACGGAGTTGTATGTATTGTATTCTGTATTTTGTCTTTAAAGTTATAAGTGTTGTACGTGTTGTATTGTATCGCGCATGTTGTGTCCTATCTGTTGCGTGGTATGTCCCGATACTGATTGTCTTGTGCTCATTGCATTGTATGTATTCCGTGTATTGCAGTCCATGTATTGTATAGTATTTGCATGGTATGGCGTTTATCAGGTGTCGTGTGTCAGATTGCATTTCTCCTGTTGGTGTCTGAGGCTGCATTTTGTGTTGTAGGTATTGTAGCAAATATCGTATTATATGTCTTTTATTTTGTACTGAATTTTTTGCAATTTTTGTGTGTATTCCACTATGTATTGCGTTTTCTGTATTTTGTCTGTTATATGGTACGTATGGTATTGCACATAGTGCATGGAACATAAGGTATGGTATTTATCGTATCGGTTTTCCATATTGTGTTGTCTTTTGTAACTTGTTTTGTAATGCATTGTGTATTACGCTGTGATTTGTACTGTATTGTAAGTTGCATGGTGCTCGTTACTGCATTTTGTGTGTTGAATGGCAGGAATTGTATGCTTGACAGCCTGTACTGCACTTTTTGTACTGTGCTGTAGTGTTGTCCAATAATTTCTGTAGTACTGCAGCCGTCCTTGCGCCACCCAGGAGGGCCCCGCTCATCGCACCGCGCTGGGGGATCCCTTGACGGAGCAGCCCCAGAGGAGCTCTTCATCGCAGCACCCAGGTGGTCTTGAAGTCCTTCGCCGCGCCGTGCCAGAGGCACTGGGAGTGTCTGTTTTCTGTTTCGCAGGTGTGGGTTGTGCTTTATTGTGTTGCAGGCATTACCTTGCACAGTGGTTTGTGTCATCTGGTTTGTTGCTGTTTGCATTTCAGTGTGTCTTGTGTGTATTTTGTGGTATTGAATGTATTGTAATATTTGTATTGCAGAATCTTTTCTGTTTTGTAGTGCGTTTACCATTTTCTATTGCCTTTCTTATTAAGTACCGTAGGTGTTGTATTTTGCATTGTAGTGTTGTGTTGTGCCGTAGTTTGTTTTCTGTTCTGTCCTGTACGTATTGTATGGTATGACATTTATCCGACGTATTGGAGCATATCGAGGTGTATGATTTGTATGGTACTATATGTAGTGTCTTGTCTTGTATGTATTGCCTTATATTTTGATGTGCGTTATATGCATTTACTTTTGTATTCTATTTTCTCTAAATTAGGGCATGCAAAGTATTGTATGTATTGGGTTGTATTGGTGGTTCGTAATGGTACGTGGTATTGTAATGTCTTGTCTTGTATGTAGTGTGTTTTCTTTTATTGCAAGTATTGTAATGTCATTTATATTGTATTACATGTATTTTAATGTTGTACTGATGTATTCTGTAGCGCGGTGTGTTCTGTATCATATATATTGTGTCATGGTATTTTTGGTATCCTACTGTATGGTGTTTCCTTATAGGTAACATATAAGGAACATATAGGCTGCAGGGGTTGGGCTTGTTTAGCCGGGGGAGCCCTGCCTGCATCGTGCCAGCCCTGGAGGACACGTTCGACACGCAGCCCAGGCCGTCTCTGTGGAGCCTTTCATCGCCCCGCGCTGAAGGAGCCCTGAATGGCGGCGGCGCCCCGGCAGAGCCCTTCGGCACACGTCCCCAGGGGAGCCGGTCATGGCTGCGTCATTGCGTTTGCTGTTCTGTACGGCGTTGGGTTTGGTGTATTCGACTGTCTGGCGCCTTCTGTGTGTCTTACGTGGCCTGTACAGTGTGCTTTGTCGGGGATGGGTTGTGGGGGGAGGTGTACCTGGTGGAGCATATGGTAGTTGGTTTTGTGTTCCATATTCCATATTGTATGTGCTGCATAGTCGTGTATGTACTGTGTATTGCATGCTCTCGCCTGGGTTATATTTGGTGCTGTATGTATTGCTTTGGTTTTGCAGGGTTTAGCGTTTCTTGAGTTGCATCTTGTATTTCGTGCCTCGTGTGTATGGTGGGCGTCAGGTTGTATTTTGTATCGGACGGTACATCTTGTGTTTTCTGCTGGGCTGTTTGTAATGCGTCGTATGACGTATTGTATTTCAAGTCTGTTCTTTCCAGCTTGGTATGAGTTGTGCTGTACTGCGCTCACGCCACCCCGGAGGAGGTGCTGATGCTGTTGCCCCTAGAGACCCCCAGTGGCGCTGCCCCAAAGCAGCCCTATAGCGCAGCGCCCCAGGGGAGCGGCTGGTGGCGAAGTGCCTGGGGAGCCCCTCGTCGTACCGCAGTGGAGCAGCCCTTTGTTACGGTGCCGAGGAGGAGCGGATGGTGGCAGCGCCCTGGAGGCGCCATTTCTTGCTTTGCGCCGGAGGAGCCCTGGGTGTCGCCGTCCTGGAGGTGTCCTTGGTGTCACCACGCCGGAGGAGCGTGTCCTGGCACCTCTCCAGAGGATGGCTTTGTACCACCCCAGCAGAGCAGTGGTTAGCAGGGATCGCCGGAGGAGCAGTTTGTTTGATGCCCAGCTCTTCTTGGAGCCCCTTTGCTGCATCGGAGGAGCCGTTGGTGGTGCAGCATTTGAGGAGCCCCTGAGCGCTCGGCCACAGAGGATCCCTTTGTGGTGCCGCTCTGGAGGAGCCATTTCTTGCTTTGTGCTTGGCAAAGCTCTTGGCGTTTGCCGTCCTGGAGGCGTCCTTGCTGTCATCACGCCAGAGGATCGTGTCTTCGCGCCGGCTCGGAGGTTGCTTTGTGCCGTCCCAGCAGAGCAGTGGTTACCAGGGATCGCCGGAGGAGCAGTTTATTTGATGCCCAGCTCTTCTTGGAGCCCCTTTGCTGCATCGGAGGAGCCATTGGTGGTGCCACGCTGGTGAGCCGTTGATGGTGCAGCATTTGAGGAGCCCCTGAGCGCTCGGCCGCAGAGGATCCCTTTGTGGTGCTGCTTTGGAGGAGCCATTTCTTGCTTTGTGCTTGGCAAAGCTCTTGGCTTTTGTCGTGCTGGATTCGTCCTTGGTGTCACCACGCTGGAGTAACGTGCCTTCGTGCTAGCCCATAGGGTGGCTTTGTGCTGCCCCAGCAGAGCAGTGGTTAGCAGGGAGCGCCGGAGGAGCAGTTTGTTTGATGCCCAGCTCTTCTTGGAGCCCCTTTGCTGCATCGGAGGAGCCGTTGATGGTGCAGCATTTGAGGAGCCCCTGAGCGCTCGGCCGCAGAGGATCCCTTTGTGGTGCCGCTCTGGAGGAGCCATTTCTTGCTTTGTGCTTGGCAAAGCTCTTGGCGTTTGCCGTCCTGGAGGCGTCCTTGCTGTCATCACGCCAGAGGATCGTGTCTTCGCGCCGGCTCGGAGGTTGCTTTGTGCCGTCCCAGCAGAGCAGTGGTTACCAGGGATCGCCGGAGGAGCAGTTTGTTTGATGCCCAGCTCTTCTTTGAGCCCCTTTGCTGCATCGGAGGAGCCATTGGTGGTGCCACGCTGGTGAGCCGTTGGTGGTGCAGCATTTGAGGAGCCCCTGAGCGCTCGGCCGCAGAGGATCCCTTTGTGGTGCTGCTTTGGAGGAGCCATTTCTTGCTTTGTGCTTGGCAAAGCTCTTGGCTTTTGTCGTGCTGGATTCGTCCTTGGTGTCACCACGCTGGAGTAACGTGCCTTCGTGCTAGCCCATAGGGTGGCTTTGTGCTGCCCCAGCAGAGCAGTGGTTAGCAGGGAGCGCCGGAGGAGCAGTTTGTTTGATGCCCAGCTCTTCTTGGAGCCCCTTTGCTGCATCGGAGGAGCCGTTTATGGTGCAGCATTTGAGGAGCCCCTGAGCGCTCGGCCGCAGAGGATCCCTTTGTGGTGCCGCTCTGGAGGAGCCATTTCTTGCTCTGTGCTTGGCAAAGCTCTTGGCATTTGCCGTCCTGGAGGCGTCCTTGCTGTCATCACGCCAGAGGATCGTGTCTTCGCGCCGCCTCGGAGGTGGCTTTGTGCTGCCCCAGCAGAGCAGTGGTTAGCAGGGAGCGCCGGAGGAGCAGTTTGTTTGATGCCCAGCTCTTCTTGGAGCCCCTTTGCTGCATCGGAGGAGCCGCTGGTGGTGCCACGCTGGTGAGCCGTTTATGGTGCAGCATTTGAGGAGCCCCTGAGCGCTCGGCCACAGAGGATCCCTTTGTGGTGCCGCTCTGGAGGAGCCATTTCTTGCTGTGTGCTTGGCAAAGCTCTTGGCATTTGCCGTCCTGGAGGCGTCCTTGCTGTCATCACGCCAGAGGATCGTGTCTTCGCGCCGGCTCGGAGGTTGCTTTGTGCCATCCCAGCAGAGCAGTGGTTACCAGGGATCGCCGGAGGAGCAGTTTGTTTGATGCCCAGCTCTTCTTGGAGCCCCTTTGCTGCATCGGAGGAGCCGTTGGTGGTGCCACGCTGGTGAGCCGTTGGTGGTGCAGCATTTGAGGAGCCCCTGATGGCTTGGTGGCGGAGGAGCCCTTTGTGGTGCTGCTCTGCGGGAGCCATTGGCTGCACCGTCCCACAGGAGCTGTTCATTGTGGTGCCCGGAGGCACCTTGCGTCGTGCTGTGTGGAATGAGCCGTTGTTTGCCCCGTGCCAAAGGAGTAGTTTCTTGTGGCAGCCTGGAGGAGCCCTTCATAGGAGTCCCGTGGAGCAGTGCCACGTTGCTGAGCAGCAGTGGAGCCCGTCAGGGCAGCGGCGTGGAGGAGCCCTTGGTGGCAGCGCCCTTGAGGCGGAGGCGTTGACGCCTTAGTGCTGGAGGAGCCCTTGATTGCGCAGCCCTGGAGGAGCCTTTCTTTGCGCTGCCCCGCAGGAGCCGCTCCTTGCGCTGCCTGCTAGGGCACCTGTGTCCCCTTCCGTTGGAGGAGCCCTGGCTGGCGCAGCCCCAGAGGAGCCGTGCATCGCCGCGCCCACGGGAGATCTTCCTGACGCTGCTGGTGTGGTAGGTATTGTACGGTAGGTGTTATACGGTAGGGTATAGTCTTGTGATCTTTAAAGGATACTGCGTATTGTGGTGTTTGTATCGCCATGTATGTTGTGGTGTAGTCTGTGTTACTGTATTTTATGGTTTCTTATACATTGCATGGTATGTATTGTGTTACAAGTTTTGTTGTTTTGTATGTGTTGAATAGCATGAATTGTATGATATGTATTCTGTTGTATTGTATTTGGTTTTGCATTGTCTTGCTCTGTATTTTGTTTAATGGTATGTATTTGATGTATGGTAGCCTGCAACAGTTTGTGTCGTATTGTGTGTTGTTATTTCTGTTTTAGGGTGGATCGTATGGTAGTGCCCATTGTTTGTATCCTATTGTGCGCTTTGGTATTTATCACAGTCTGTAGCATGCATTAGCTAGTGTTTTGTATTGCATTTTGTATTTCATATTTTCCCTGGTATGTTGTGTGGTACATAGTGTACATATTGCATTTTGCATTGTATGTTTTGTGTTGTACTGTCGTCTGCTTTGTATGGAGTACGACGTTGTATGGTATGATGTTTCTGCCATGTGTTGTATTGTATGTGTTGGCGTATCATTTGTATTGTACTGTAGGTATTGTCTTGTTTGCCTTGTACTTTATCTCCTGTTGTATGTATTGCCTTGTATTTTGTATTGTACGTATTTTATTTTGTGTTCTATTTGTATTTTTTATGTATTGTATTTGTAATCTCTTGAATTTTGTCCCGTATGTAATGCATCGTGTGTATGGTCTGTTCAGTATTTTGTAGCCTGTGGTATGTATTTTCTGTTGGAATGCTTTTAATGTGTTGCATGTATTGTGTTTGAAATACGGTGTAGTATGAGTTGTATTTGAAGTACGGAATTGTATAGGTGGCATTTTATTTTGTTGTCTATATGGCTTTGTATTCTAGTCCATGTTTTCTGACGAATTTTTGATGATAACTTTTGTTGTATTGCCCCCTTTTTTTTTTTTTTTTCATGATGTATTTTTTCTTGTGCTGTAGTTTGTGTTGTATGGCGTGATACACGTTGTGTGGTGGGTATCATGTTCTGGTTTTTATTGCTGCGTCTTGTATATTTTGTATGTTTTGTCATCTGTTGTATTTTTTTCTTGCGTCGTTTTGTAAATGTTTTCTGTATTGTGTTACATGATATTGTATGTCTTGTTTCTAGTTTGTGTCATATTCTGTGGTGGTGTTAGCAGCGTGGTGAGTATTGCATGGTGGTACTTGACTGTTTTGTATCCTATTATCTGGTATGGCATGTATTGCAAAGTATTGCTTGTACTCTCTATGATTTAGTCTTTAGCATTGTATTTTGTATTCTGTTCATTGTATTTTACACACGTTGTGGTATTTGGAGTTGAACGTTTTGTACGGTACCGCAGTTTGTTTTGTACAGGCTCCTGCGTGCGTGGTATGGTATGGCGTCGGTCCCATGTATTGTATGTATGGTGTCACATTATTCCTACTGTATTCTCTATATTGTCTTGTTTGTATTGTCATGTATTTGGTATTGTAGTTTGCGTTGTATGTGTTGTCTTACATTTTGTATTCTTTTTGTATTGTGTTTTCTGTATATTGTGGCCTGCGCTGCCTTCTATGTATGGAGCTGTATTGCGCGGCTTGTAACGTACGAGGGTTTGTCATGTGTTTTGTATTCTACGTAGTGTGTTTTGGTTTAGATGTGGTAATGTGTTTTGTACGTATTGCAATGTACCTTTTTATTTTAGTGCTTTTTTGTGTTGGAATGTATTTTCTCTTGGAATGCAGTATACCTTGTAATGCGTGTTGTATTTTATGTAGGGTGTGTATTGTGTGGTAAGCTATGTGACACACGGAGTTGTATGTATTGTATTCTGTATTTTGTCTTTAAAGTTATAAGTGTTGTACGTGTTGTATTGTATCGCGCATGTTGTGTCCTGTCTGTTGCGTGGTATGTCCCGATACTGATTGTCTTGTGCTCATTGCATTGTATGTATTCTGTGTATTGCAGTCCATGTATGGTATAGTATTTGCATGGTATGGCGTTTATCAGGTGTCGTGTGTCAGATTGCATTTCTCCTGTTGGTGTCTGAGGCTGCATTTTGTGTTGTAGGTATTGTAGCAAATATCGTATTGTATGTCTTTTATTTTGTACTGAATTTTTTGCAATTTTTGTGTGTATTCCACTATGTATTGCGTTTTCTGTATTTTGTCTGTTCTATGGTACGTATGGTGTTGCACATATTGCATGGAACATAAGGTATGGTATTTATCGTATCGGTTTTCCATATTGTGTTGTCTTTTGTAACTTGTTTTGTAATGCATTGTGTATTACGCTGTGATTTGTACTGTATTGTAAGTTGCATGGTGCTCGTTACTGCATTTTGTGTGTTGAATGGCAGGAATTGTATGCTTGACAGCCTGTACTGCACTTTTTGTACTGTGCTGTAGTGTTGTCCAATAATTTCTGTAGTACTGCAGCCGTCCTTGCGCCACCCAGGAGGGCCCCGCTCATCGCACCGCGCTGGGGGATCCCTTGACGGAGCAGCCCCAGAGGAGCTCTTCATCGCAGCACCCAGGTGGTCTTGAAGTCCTTCGCCGCGCCGTGCCAGAGGCACTGGGAGTGTCTGTTTTCTGTTTCGCAGGTGTGGGTTGTGCTTTATTGTGTTGCAGGCATTACCTTGCACAGTGGTTTGTGTCATCTGGTTTGTTGCTGTTTGCATTTCAGTGTGTCTTGTGTGTATTTTGTGGTATTGAATGTATTGTAATATTTGTATTGCAGAATCTTTTCTGTTTTGTAGTGCGTTTACCATTTTCTATTGCCTTTCTTATTAAGTACCGTAGGTGTTGTATTTTGCATTGTAGTGTTGTGTTGTGCCGTAGTTTGTTTTCTGTTCTGTCCTGTACGTATTGTATGGTATGACATTTATCCGACGTATTGGAGCATATCGAGGTGTATGATTTGTATGGTACTATATGTAGTGTCTTGTCTTGTATGTATTGCCTTATATTTTGATGTGCGTTATATGCATTTACTTTTGTATTCTATTTTCTCTAAATTAGGGCATGCAAAGTATTGTATGTATTGGGTTGTATTGGTGGTTCGTAATGGTACGTGGTATTGTAATGTCTTGTCTTGTATGTAGTGTGTTTTCTTTTATTGCAAGTATTGTAAT
Organism: Falco naumanni; assembly: GCF_017639655.2. Classification (NCBI taxonomy): domain Eukaryota; kingdom Metazoa; phylum Chordata; class Aves; order Falconiformes; family Falconidae; genus Falco; species Falco naumanni. Next base: position 21,189 of record NW_024427410.1, read on the forward strand.
GTCATTTATATTGTATTACATGTATTTTAATGTTCTACTGATGTATTCTGTAGCGCGGTGTGTTCTGTATCATATATATTGTGTCATGGTATTTTTGGTATCCTACTGTATGGTGTTTCCTTATAGGTAACATATAAGGAACATATAGGCTGCAGGGGTTGGGCTTGTTTAGCCGGGGGAGCCCTGCCTGCATCGTGCCAGCCCTGGAGGACACGTTCGACACGCAGCCCAGGCCGTCTCTGTGGAGCCTTTCATCGCCCCGCGCTGAAGGAGCCCTGAATGGCGGCGGCGCCCCGGCAGAGCCCTTCGGCACACGTCCCCAGGGGAGCCGGTCATGGCTGCGTCATTGCGTTTGCTGTTCTGTACGGCGTTGGGTTTGGTGTATTCGACTGTCTGGCGCCTTCTGTGTGTCTTACGTGGCCTGTACAGTGTGCTTTGTCGGGGATGGGTTGTGGGGGGAGGTGTACCTGGTGGAGCATATGGTAGTTGGTTTTGTGTTCCATATTCCATATTGTATGTGCTGCATAGTCGTGTATGTACTGTGTATTGCATGCTCTCGCCTGGGTTATATTTGGTGCTGTATGTATTGTTTTGGTTTTGCAGGGTTTAGCGTTTCTTGAGTTGCATCTTGTATTTCGTGCCTCGTGTGTATGGTGGGCGTCAGGTTGTATTTTGTATCGGACGGTACATCTTGTGTTTTCTGCTGGGCTGTTTGTAATGCGTCGTATGACGTATTGTATTTCAAGTCTGTTCTTTCCAGCTTGGTATGAGTTGTGCTGTACTGCGCTCACGCCACCCCGGAGGAGGTGCTGATGCTGTTGCCCCTGGAGACCCCCAGTGGCGCTGCCCCAAAGCAGCCCTATAGCGCAGCGCCCCAGGGGAGCGGCTGGTGGCGAAGTGCCTGGGGAGCCCCTCGTCGTACCGCAGTGGAGCAGCCCTTTGTTACGGTGCCGAGGAGGAGCGGATGGTGGCAGCGCCCTGGAGGCGCCATTTCTTGCTTTGCGCCGGAGGAGCCCTGGGTGTCGCCGTCCTGGAGGTGTCCTTGGTGTCACCACGCCGGAGGAGCGTGTCCTGGCACCTCTCCAGAGGATGGCTTTGTACCACCCCAGCAGAGCAGTGGTTAGCAGGGATCGCCGGAGGAGCAGTTTGTTTGATGCCCAGCTCTTCTTGGAGCCCCTTTGCTGCATCGGAGGAGCCGTTTGGTGGTGCAGCATTTGAGGAGCCCCTGAGCGCTCGGCCACAGAGGATCCCTTTGTGGTGCCGCTCTGGAGGAGCCATTTCTTGCTTTGTGCTTGGCAAAGCTCTTGGCGTTTGCCGTCCTGGAGGCGTCCTTGCTGTCATCACGCCAGAGGATCGTGTCTTCGCGCCGGCTCGGAGGTTGCTTTGTGCCGTCCCAGCAGAGCAGTGGTTACCAGGGATCGCCGGAGGAGCAGTTTATTTGATGCCCAGCTCTTCTTGGAGCCCCTTTGCTGCATCGGAGGAGCCATTGGTGGTGCCACACTGGTGAGCCGTTGATGGTGCAGCATTTGAGGAGCCCCTGAGCGCTCGGCCGCAGAGGATCCCTTTGTGGTGCTGCTTTGGAGGAGCCATTTCTTGCTTTGTGCTTGGCAAAGCTCTTGGCTTTTGTCGTGCTGGATTCGTCCTTGGTGTCACCACGCTGGAGTAACGTGCCTTCGTGCTAGCCCATAGGGTGGCTTTGTGCTGCCCCAGCAGAGCAGTGGTTAGCAGGGAGCGCCGGAGGAGCAGTTTGTTTGATGCCCAGCTCTTCTTGGAGCCCCTTTGCTGCATCGGAGGAGCCGTTTATGGTGCAGCATTTGAGGAGCCCCTGAGCGCTCGGCCACAGAGGATCCCTTTGTGGTGCCGCTCTGGAGGAGCCATTTCTTGCTTTGTGCTTGGCAAAGCTCTTGGCGTTTGCCGTCCTGGAGGCGTCCTTGCTGTCATCACGCCAGAGGATCGTGTCTTCGCGCCGGCTCGGAGGTTGCTTTGTGCCGTCCCAGCAGAGCAGTGGTTACCAGGGAGCGCCGGAGGAGCAGTTTGTTTGATGCCCAGCTCTTCTTGGAGCCCCTTTGCTGCATCGGAGGAGCCGTTTATGGTGCAGCATTTGAGGAGCCCCTGAGCGCTCGGCCACAGAGGATCCCTTTGTGGTGCCGCTCTGGAGGAGCCATTTCTTGCTGTGTGCTTGGCAAAGCTCTTGGCATTTGCCGTCCTGGAGGCGTCCTTGCTGTCATCACGCCAGAGGATCGTGTCTTCGCGCCGGCTCGGAGGTTGCTTTGTGCCGTCCCAGCAGAGCAGTGGTTAGCAGGGAGCGCCGGAGGAGCAGTTTGTTTGATGCCCAGCTCTTCTTGGAGCCCCTTTGCTGCATCGGAGGAGCCGTTTATGGTGCAGCATTTGAGGAGCCCCTGAGCGCTCGGCCGCAGAGGATCCCTTTGTGGTGCTGCTTTGGAGGAGCCATTTCTTGCTTTGTGCTTGGCAAAGCTCTTGGCTTTTGTCGTGCTGGATTCGTCCTTGGTGTCACCACGCTGGAGTAACGTGCCTTCGTGCTAGCCCGGAGGGTGGCTTTGTGCTGCCCCAGCAGAGCAGTGGTTAGCAGGGAGCGCCGGAGGAGCAGTTTGTTTGATGCCCAGCTCTTCTTGGAGCCCCTTTGCTGCATCGGAGGAGCCGTTGGTGGTGCCACGCTGGTGAGCCGTTGATGGTGCAGCATTTGAGGAGCCCCTGATGGCTTGGTGGCGGAGGAGCCCTTTGTGGTGCTGCTCTGGGGGAGCCATTGGCTGCACCGTCCCACAGGAGCTCTTCATTGTGGTTCCCGGAGGCACCTTGCGTCGTGCTGTGTGGAATGAGCCGTTGTTTGCCCCGTGCCAAAGGAGTAGTTTCTTGTGGCAGCCTGGAGGAGCCCTTCATAGGAGTCCCATGGAGCAGTGCCACGTTGCTGAGCAGCAGTGGAGCCCGTCAGGGCAGCGGCGTGGAGGAGCCCTTGGTGGCAGCGCCCTTGAGGCGGAGGCGTTGACGCCTTAGTGCTGGAGGAGCCCTTGATTGCGCAGCCCTGGAGGAGCCTTTCTTTGCGCTGCCCCGCAGGAGCCGCTCCTTGCGCTGCCTGCTAGGGCACCTGTGTCCCCTTCCGTTGGAGGAGCCCTGGCTGGCGCAGCCCCAGAGGAGCCGTGCATCGCCGCGCCCACGGGAGATCTTCCTGACGCTGCTGGTGTGGTAGGTATTGTACGGTAGGTGTTATACGGTAGGGTATAGTCTTGTGATCTTTAAAGGATACTGCGTATTGTGGTGTTTGTATCGCCATGTATGTTGTGGTGTAGTCTGTGTTACTGTATTTTATGGTTTCTTATACATTGCGTGGTATGTATTGTGTTACAAGTTTTGTTGTTTTGTATGTGTTGAATAGCATGAATTGTATGATATGTATTCTGTTGTATTGTATTTGGTTTTGCATTGTCTTGCTCTGTATTTTGTTTAATGGTATGTATTTGATGTATGGTAGCCTGCAACAGTTTGTGTCGTATTGTGTGTTGTTATTTCTGTTTTAGGGTGGATCGTATGGTAGTGCCCATTGTTTGTATCCTATTGTGCGCTTTGGTATTTATCACAGTCTGTAGCATGCAATAGCTAGTGTTTTGTATTGCATTTTGTATTTCATATTTTCCCTGGTATGTTGTGTGGTACATAGTGTACATATTGCATTTTGCATTGTATGTTTTGTGTTGTACTGTCGTCTGCTTTGTATGGAGTACGACGTTGTATGGTATGATGTTTCTGCCATGTGTTGTATTGTATGTGTTGGCGTATCATTTGTATTGTACTGTAGGTATTGTCTTGTTTGCCTTGTACTTTATCTCCTGTTGTATGTATTGCCTTGTATTTTGTATTGTACGTATTTTATTTTGTGTTCTATTTGTATTTTTTATGTATTGTATTTGTAATCTCTTGAATTTTGTCCCGTATGTAATGCATCGTGTGTATGGTCTGTTCAGTATTTTGTAGCCTGTGGTATGTATTTTCTGTTGGAATGCTTTTAATGTGTTGCATGTATTGTGTTTGAAATACGGTGTAGTATGAGTTGTATTTGAAGTACGGAATTGTATAGGTGGCATTTTATTTTGTTGTCTATATGGCTTTGTATTCTAGTCCATGTTTTCTGACGAATTTTTGATGATAACTTTTGTTGTATTGCCCCCTTTTTTTTTTTTTTTTCATGATGTATTTTTTCTTGTGCTGTAGTTTGTGTTGTATGGCGTGATACACGTTGTGTGGTGGGTATCATGTTCTGGTTTTTTATTGCTGCGTCTTGTATATTTTGTATGTTTTGTCATCTGTTGTATTTTTTTCTTGCGTCGTTTTGTAAATGTTTTCTGTATTGTGTTACATGATATTGTATGTCTTGTTTCTAGTTTGTGTCATATTCTGTGGTGGTGTTAGCAGCGTGGTGAGTATTGCATGGTGGTACTTGACTGTTTTGTATCCTATTATCTGGTATGGCATGTATTGCAAAGTATTGCTTGTACTCTCTATGATTTAGTCTTTAGCATTGTATTTTGTATTCTGTTCATTGTATTTTACACACGTTGTGGTATTTGGAGTTGAACGTTTTGTACGGTACCGCAGTTTGTTTTGTACAGGCTCCTGCGTGCGTGGTATGGTATGGCGTCGGTCCCATGTATTGTATGTATGGTGTCACATTATTCCTACTGTATTCTCTATATTGTCTTGTTTGTATTGTCATGTATTTGGTATTGTAGTTTGCGTTGTATGTGTTGTCTTACATTTTGTATTCTTTTTGTATTGTGTTTTCTGTATATTGTGGCCTGCGCTGCCTTCTATGTATGGAGCTGTATTGCGCGGCTTGTAACGTACGAGGGTTTGTCATGTGTTTTGTATTCTACGTAGTGTGTTTTGGTTTAGATGTGGTAATGTGTTTTGTACGTATTGCAATGTACCTTTTTATTTCAGTGCTTTTTTGTGTTGGAATGTATTTTCTCTTGGAATGCAGTATACCTTGTAATGCGTCTTGTATTTTATGTAGGGTGTGTATTGTGTGGTAAGCTATGTGACACACGGAGTTGTATGTATTGTATTCTGTATTTTGTCTTTAAAGTTATAAGTGTTGTACGTGTTGTATTGTATCGCGCATGTTGTGTCCTGTCTGTTGCGTGGTATGTCCCGATACTGATTGTCTTGTGCTCATTGCATTGTATGTATTCTGTGTATTGCAGTCCATGTATGGTATAGTATTTGCATGGTATGGCGTTTATCAGGTGTCGTGTGTCAGATTGCATTTCTCCTGTTGGTGTCTGAGGCTGCATTTTGTGTTGTAGGTATTGTAGCAAATATCGTATTGTATGTCTTTTATTTTGTACTGAATTTTTTGCAATTTTTGTGTGTATTCCACTATGTATTGCGTTTTCTGTATTTTGTCTGTTCTATGGTACGTATGGTGTTGCACATATTGCATGGAACATAAGGTATGGTATTTATCGTATCGGTTTTCCATATTGTGTTGTCTTTTGTAACTTGTTTTGTAATGCATTGTGTATTACGCTGTGATTTGTACTGTATTGTAAGTTGCATGGTGCTCGTTACTGCATTTTGTGTGTTGAATGGCAGGAATTGTATGCTTGACAGCCTGTACTGCACTTTTTGTACTGTGCTGTAGTGTCGTCCAATAATTTCTGTAGTACTGCAGCCGTCCTTGCGCCACCCAGGAGGGCCCCGCTCATCGCACCGCGCTGGGGGATCCCTTGACGGAGCAGCCCCAGAGGAGCTCTTCATCGCAGCACCCAGGTGGTCTTGAAGTCCTTCGCCGCGCCGTGCCAGAGGCACTGGGAGTGTCTGTTTTCTGTTTCGCAGGTGTGGGTTGTGCTTTATTGTGTTGCAGGCATTACCTTGCACAGTGGTTTGTGTCATCTGGTTTGTTGCTGTTTGCATTTCCGTGTGTCTTGTGTGTATTTTGTGGTATTGAATGTATTGTAATATTTGTATTGCAGAATCTTTTCTGTTTTGTAGTGCGTTTACCATTTTCTATTGCCTTTCTTATTAAGTACCGTAGGTGTTGTATTTTGCATTGTAGTGTTGTGTTGTGCCGTAGTTTGTTTTCTGTTCTGTCCTGTACGTATTGTATGGTATGACATTTATCCGACGTATTGGAGCATATCGAGGTGTATGATTTGTATGGTACTATATGTAGTGTCTTGTCTTGTATGTATTGCCTTATATTTTGATGTGCGTTATATGCATTTACTTTTGTATTCTATTTTCTCTAAATTAGGGCATGCAAAGTATTGTATGTATTGGGTTGTATTGGTGGTTCGTAATGGTACGTGGTATTGTAATGTCTTGTCTTGTATGTAGTGTGTTTTCTTTTATTGCAAGTATTGTAATGTCATTTATATTGTATTACATGTATTTTAATGTTCTACTGATGTATTCTGTAGCGCGGTGTGTTCTGTATCATATATATTGTGTCATGGTATTTTTGGTATCCTACTGTATGGTGTTTCCTTATAGGTAACATATAAGGAACATATAGGCTGCAGGGGTTGGGCTTGTTTAGCTGGGGGAGCCCTGCCTGCATCGTGCCAGCCCTGGAGGACACGTTCGACACGCAGCCCAGGCCGTCTCTGTGGAGCCTTTCATCGCCCCGCGCTGAAGGAGCCCTGAATGGCGGCGGCGCCCCGGCAGAGCCCTTCGGCACACGTCCCCAGGGGAGCCGGTCATGGCTGCGTCATTGCGTTTGCTGTTCTGTACGGCGTTGGGTTTGGTGTATTCGACTGTCTGGCGCCTTCTGTGTGTCTTACGTGGCCTGTACAGTGTGCTTTGTCGGGGATGGGTTGTGGGGGGAGGTGTACCTGGTGGAGCATATGGTAGTTGGTTTTGTGTTCCATATTCCATATTGTATGTGCTGCATAGTCGTGTATGTACTGTGTATTGCATGCTCTCGCCTGGGTTATATTTGGTGCTGTATGTATTGCTTTGGTTTTGCAGGGTTTAGCGTTTCTTGAGTTGCATCTTGTATTTCGTGCCTCGTGTGTATGGTGGGCGTCAGGTTGTGTTTTGTATCGGACGGTACATCTTGTGTTTTCTGCTGGGCTGTTTGTAATGCGTCGTATGACGTATTGTATTTCAAGTCTGTTCTTTCCAGCTTGGTATGAGTTGTGCTGTACTGCGCTCACGCCACCCCGGAGGAGGTGCTGATGCTGTTGCCCCTAGAGACCCCCAGTGGCGCTGCCCCAAAGCAGCCCTATAGCGCAGCGCCCCAGGGGAGCGGCTGGTGGCGAAGTGCCTGGGGAGCCCCTCGTCGTACCGCAGTGGAGCAGCCCTTTGTTACGGTGCCGAGGAGGAGCGGATGGTGGCAGCGCCCTGGAGGCGCCATTTCTTGCTTTGCGCCGGAGGAGCCCTGGGTGTCGCCGTCCTGGAGGTGTCCTTGGTGTCACCACGCCGGAGGAGCGTGTCCTGGCACCTCTCCAGAGGATGGCTTTGTACCACCCCAGCAGAGCAGTGGTTAGCAGGGAGCGCCGGAGGAGCAGTTTGTTTGATGCCCAGCTCTTCTTGGAGCCCCTTTGCTGCATCGGAGGAGCCGTTGATGGTGCAGCATTTGAGGAGCCCCTGAGCGCTCGGCCACAGAGGATCCCTTTGTGGTGCCGCTCTGGAGGAGCCATTTCTTGCTGTGTGCTTGGCAAAGCTCTTGGCATTTGCCGTCCTGGAGGCGTCCTTGCTGTCATCACGCCAGAGGATCGTGTCTTCGCGCCGGCTCGGAGGTTGCTTTGTGCCGTCCCAGCAGAGCAGTGGTTAGCAGGGAGCGCCGGAGGAGCAGTTTGTTTGATGCCCAGCTCTTCTTGGAGCCCCTTTGCTGCATCGGAGGAGCCATTGGTGGTGCCACGCTGGTGAGCCGTTGATGGTACAGCATTTGAGGAGCCCCTGAGCGCTCGGCCGCAGAGGATCCCTTTGTGGTGCTGCTTTGGAGGAGCCATTTCTTGCTTTGTGCTTGGCAAAGCTCTTGGCTTTTGTCGTGCTGGATTCGTCCTTGGTGTCACCACGCTGGAGTAACGTGCCTTCGTGCTAGCCCGGAGGGTGGCTTTGTGCTGCCCCAGCAGAGCAGTGGTTAGCAGGGAGCGCCGGAGGAGCAGTTTGTTTGATGCCCAGCTCTTCTTGGAGCCCCTTTGCTGCATCGGAGGAGCCGTTGGTGGTGCCACGCTGGTGAGCCGTTGATGGTGCAGCATTTGAGGAGCCCCTGAGCGCTCGGCCACAGAGGATCCCTTTGTGGTGCCGCTCTGGAGGAGCCATTTCTTGCTTTGTGCTTGGCAAAGCTCTTGGCGTTTGCCGTCCTGGAGGCGTCCTTGCTGTCATCACGCCAGAGGATCGTGTCTTCGCGCCGGCTCGGAGGTTGCTTTGTGCCGTCCCAGCAGAGCAGTGGTTACCAGGGAGCGCCGGAGGAGCAGTTTGTTTGATGCCCAGCTCTTCTTGGAGCCCCTTTGCTGCATCAGAGGAGCCGTTTATGGTGCAGCATTTGAGGAGCCCCTGAGCGCTCGGCCACAGAGGATCCCTTTGTGGTGCCGCTCTGGAGGAGCCTTTTCTTGCTTTGTGCTTGGCAAAGCTCTTGGCGTTTGCCGTCCTGGAGGCATCTTTGGTGTCCACCATGCTGGAGGATCGTGTCTTGGCGCCAGCTTAGAGGTTGCTTTGTGCCACCCCAGCAGAGCAGTGTTTACCAAGGAGCACCGGAGGAGCAGTTTGTTGGTGCCCAGCTCTTCTTGGAGCCCCTTTGCTGCATCGGAGGAGCCATTGGTGGTGCCACGCTGGTGAGCCGTTGATGGTGCAGCATTTGAGGAGCCCCTGAGCGCTCGGCCGCAGAGGATCCCTTTGTGGTGCTGCTTTGGAGGAGCCATTTCTTGCTTTGTGCTTGGCAAAGCTCTTGGCTTTTGTCCTGCTGGATGCGTCCTTGGTGTCACCACGCTGGAGTAACGTGCCTTCGTGCTGACCCGGAGTGTGGCTTTGTGCTGCCCCAGCAGAGCAGTGGTTAGCAGGGATTGCCGGAGGAGCAGTTTGTTTGATGCCCAGCTCTTCTTGGAGCCTCGTTGCTGCATCGGAGGAGCTGTTGGTGGTGCCACCGTGGTGAGCTGTTGATGGTGCAGCATTTGAGGAGCCCCTGAGCGCTCGTCCACAGAGGATCCCTTTGTGGTGCCGCTCTGGAGGAGCCATTTCTTGCTTTGTGCTTCACAAAGCTGTTGGCATTTGCCGTCCTGGAGGCATCCTGGTATCACCACACTGGAGGAGCGTGTGCTGGCACCTCTCCAGAGGATGGCTTTGTACCGCCCCAGCAGAGCAGTGGTACCAGGGAGCACCGGAGGAGCAGTTTGTTTGATGCCCAGCTCTTCTTGGAGCCCCTTTGCTGCAGCGTGCTTCATTACAATCAATTGACATTTGCTTGCATTGAGCTGCGTCCCGTTTCTTCATTCGCCTCAAATTGGTGACCCCGATGTGATCCGTTTAAGGATCTGACGTCAAGGGCTCTCGAATCGCCTATCTGAGCGACTTGCAGGGAATCCCACAGGACTTTGCATGATCTGCTGAAAGGAAGCAGGAGCCGGCCTGAAATCCCTCCGGTGTTGAGAGGTGAGCTGTGGGAAATCCATAACGGGGAGTCAGGCTTCGTCCCCAGAAGGAGACGTATATGGACTCATAAAGGGTCTTCTAGTCAGATCCGTGAGTCCCTGCCTCAGTCTCCTCAAACGGTGACCCCTATGGTGGCGTTCCGAAGCCTTGGAAGAATAAGGACGGAACTGGTCGGTAAAAAAGACAGCTGGTGGAAGAGGGCTGTGTTCTGGAGGAGACGTCTTGGCTGAACGATCATCTTGCTGGCTGGACCAGGCAGACAACCTAAACCCCGAGGATAACACCTGTACTCATCGAGACTGGTGAGCAGCCAAGAAACTTTAGAGATTTTAAATATTTGAAGAAGTTTTAAGACGCTCTAGAAACCTGTACTCACTGAGACAGGCGAGCAGTCAAGAAACTTTAGAGACTTTGAAAGAAATGACAGTGGTCCTGTTTGTTAGCCACTGTAACAATTGTAGATATCATGTACCGCCACATGTGACTCATCTACCTGTGGTGTCTGTTCTGTTATCCTTTGTTAGACATCCGCCTATCTGCTGACCTTCTGTGTTAAAACTTTAGCGGAACACTTCAGCAGGAGAGGACAGATAAGGGTAAAAGAAATAATTAGGCAAGAAAAGCAGATGGCCAGCAAGGGCATAAATTACCTCAGACTGATAAGAACACTGCAAATGTGCAAGACCATCACATAATGAGCAAAAGGTGAAAAGTACACCATGAGGAAGACCTACAGCCTTCCTCCCATAGACCACTGCCCACATTCTAAAGACCCCGGCCCACAATTTTTGGAAGAATCTGCGCAAGCGCGAAAGACTGATAAGCTAATTAGCATACGAAGCGAGGGTAGGCGGGTTCAGGTAATGAATATGTATAGGCGTTAATGGAATATTCATTGTTTCATTATATAAAGATAAGATAACCTGCCCCTCTGGGTGTGTACGATTGGTGGAAGGATCCCCCGTACGCCCGGCGCCGACAATAAAGAATACTTAATCACTAAGAAATTCTGAAGACGTTCTTTGAAACAATCTGGCACCCCAGATGGGACGGCTCTCTGCCTGACCGTAGGACCCGCTGGGAAGTGGACTCCCTTGGGTACCCCTGGGATTTTCCCGGAGGGACTCCCCAACTCATCGGATCACTGCGGAGGCAGACAAGAATCCCATCTCCTGTAAGTGATAGTATTCTTTATTGCTGTATTCTGGTATTACCGGTAATCTGGGGTTACCCGTAAGACGAGAAAATTGATTTCCGCAGGGTAACATCTGGGTATGCTTGGGAACTAGTTTCTCAGGTATACATCTGGGTATGCTTGGGAACTAGTTTCTCAGGTATACATCTGGGTATGCTTGGGAACTAGTTTCTCGGGTATACGTCTGGGTATGCTTGGGAACTACTTTCTCGGGTATACGTCTGGGTGTGCTTGGGGACTAGTTTCTCGGGTATACGTCTGGGTATGCTTGGGAACTAGTTTCTCGGGTATACGTCTGGGTATGCTTGGGAACTAGTTTCTCGGGTATACATCTGGGTATGCTTGGGAACTACTTTCTCGGGTATACATCTGGGTATGCTTGGGAACTAGTTTCTCGGGTATACGTCTGGGTGTGCTTGGGAACTAGTTTCTCGGGTATACGTCTGGGTATGCTTGGGAACTAGTTTCTCAAGTATACGTCTGGGTATGCTTGGGAACTAGTTTCTCGGGTATACGTCTGGGTGTGCTTGGGAACTAGTTTCTCAAGTATACGTCTGGGTGTGCTTGGGGACTAGTTTCTCGGGTATACGTCTGGGTATGCTTGGGGACTAGTTTCTCAAGTATACGTCTGGTCTGGAAAACTCAGGTATACTTCTGTGGCTGACACCCTAAGTATACTTCTGGTTCTGTTTGGGTTTTATCGGCATTTAATTGCCATCTGGAACCTGGCAAGTTTGCTTATAAAGCTTATTTGCTGCAGTGTTGCTTATTTTGGTTACCGGATTTATGGAATGTGGAATTTGACTTTGATAATTGTTACTGTGATTTCGGCTATATTTTTTATAATAGTGAGCTCTTGGTGTTGCTGTAGAAAGATACCTGTGTGTTGCGTTTTGTAAGTAGTAATTCTGTAAGTGCTAAGTGTGTTCTGTGAGTGTAAGCTGGAAAAATGGGAGGAAAACAGAGTGGTGGGATTTTAAAGAAAAGCCCGTTAGGATGTGTTTTGAGGGATATTGGAGGGTCTGCTGGTGGAGATGTGAATAAGAAAATACTTTGCTGCAGTATGGAGAGAAGGAAAATGGGATGAAGTAATGTGTGCTGATATGTTTCTGTGACAGGAGGAGTGTGGGATTAACACCACCTGATCTTTGATTATGGCTCTAGAAAAGGATAAAAAAAACCCAACCAAACAAAACTGTACTCAGTGTCTTGCTTTATGTAAGTTGCATTACTATAGTATATTTACATGAGGATCTGAGGCTGTGTCAGTGTTGTGCAGGTAGGGTGATGCAGCAGAAGGAGATTTGTAAGATTAAACACCTGTGCTGTGGACAGGATGTCCACGTTGTATGCAAAACTAGCTCTACTCTGCCTGTGGGGGGGATGGAGCACTTTGCTTAATTTCAGCTGACAGTGGCATTGCTCCAATTCAGCTCCACAATACAAAGCCAAGTTCAGTAACTGATTTGTAGATTTATTTGCAGGGATATTTTTTTGGTGACTGTGAACACGTCTGTGGCTTTCCATTCGAATACTGAAGCTGCTGCTGGTTAACCTGAGTTAATATGATGCTTAAACAGCGTCTTCTTATAGGCTTAAATTGTGGGAGGCACAGAAGTATCCTAAAATAAATGTGTGTAATTTTGCCTGTGCTTAATGGATTGTAAAGAAATACTGAAATTTTCTAAGATAAACAGGCAAACACAGTTGTCAGAGTAATACTTATATGGCGGTCTTAAAGGTTTTAGTGTTACGGAGGTACAAAATGGAGAGGCTAATGAGCAAGGCCTTGATCCACATTCTCTTTGGGGCACCGTTAGTCCTCTGGTTAAAATTTTAGGTTTTTGGTGTACCTGTTTAATAGCTTTAAGGAAGTTCTTGCTGAAATATTTGTGTAAAAAAAAAAAAAAAAAAAAAAAATAGAGAGTGCTGAGGTTGTGGTTCTTTCTGTGCAGCAACCAGAATGAAACATGTTGTAAGATAAAAACTTGTGATAATGTATGTAAGATCTGAAGCCGGGGGAGGGGGGTGGAGAGTCAAAGACCCTGTGAAAGTGTTAAAGTATTGGGGTGAGTTTGTACAAACCCCCGTACCCCCTCGAAGGTGCGGCTGAGTCACGCTGGACGCATGGCAGGGTGTTTGCTGTTTGCCTGCAAAGGCTGATATGTAATAGCACAGACTTAAAGCAACAAGTAGCAGATTTGCATTCAGGGTAAGAAAGAGTTAAAACAGAAGTGCTGCTGCAGAGGCAGGCTTGTGTAACCTGCAGAGCAGGAAGAGCATCTCCTGCCCCGAATCCTCCTGCTGGTGGGGAGGAGGGGGTTGCTGTTGCTGGACAATTGAGCAGAAGGACCTGACAATGTCACCCCAATTGCTGCAGCATTTGCAGTACAACAGGACCGGTAACGGCCCCTTTAGGGCAGGGAATGGGTATGAGGTGGAATTTTACTGAATAGGAAACCAACTTATTTGTTAAACTTCAGTAAAAAAATAATAATAATAATAAAAAAAATTGTTACAGTTGTGGGAGCTGCTGGCCACCAGGAAAACATCCTGAAACCTTTAAAGTACAAACTAAGAAAACAAATAAGAATGCCAAATTCACCAAAATCTTTGTTGGGATGAGATTTATTAGAATATCTAGACGTTTAAAGAAGGAGAAATGTTGTGTAAAAAAAAAAAAAAAAAAAAAAAAATGAGAGCGCTGAGGTTGTGGTTCTTTCTGTGCAGCAACCAGAATGAAACATGTTGTAAGATAAAAGTTAAAAATGATCAAGTAATTGAAATATTAAGCTTATCTTTAATTCAACAGAAAAGAGGAAAAGAGGACCTCCCTGAAGTAAAATAAATTTTTAACCAGGTGTATCCGAAAATAAAAGGTGAAAAATGCTTTACCTGTTACAGTAAAAATGATAAGGGGGAGGCTTGCCCAGTTCAGATAAAAACAATATCCCTTGGTCAGCAAGGCTGTGGGGATATTGGCAGAAAACCTGAAATAAAATACACTCTGTAGTAGATCTACTAATGTAAATCTGTGTGTTTTGCCATGACAGTGACTTGTTATGGGATGTGCAGATGAAACTCTGTGAGTTGGAAAAGGCAATAATAAACATCTCAGCTGTAATAGAAACAGTGGAAAATAGAACAGTTGATGCCCTCCTGGCACTCCAGGAGGAAGTTACTGACTTAACGAAAATAGTATCACAGAATCGTATGGCCTTAGATTTGCTATTAGCCTTTCAAGGAGGGGTATGCACTGTGATCAATGTAGATTGTTGCATGTATGCAGATCAGAGCGGGCGAATCACCGAGGACCTCCAAGAAATAAGGAAACAAGTAAATATTCTACATAAAGTGACACAAGACAACACTTCTTGGAGTTTTTTTTGAATTATGGGAGAAATTGACATCCTGGTTGCCCAATCTAACATGGTTAAAACAATTATTTGTAATGATCATTGTAATTGTCTTTCTATTTTTAATTATTAGTATAGCTGTCCGTTGTGGATTTTGGTGTTTTAAGGGAACTGGAAATTCCTATAGCGAATGGAAGAGAAATCAACTGCGACAAAAATTGGAATCTAATCAATACTTCGAGTCTGAGTAAAAGAATTTACTAATTTCTTTGAAAAGGGGGGACTGAGAGAGAGAGGGGGGGGTAAGAGATAGGGTAGAGATTAACAATTGTAATAGTCTGTTTAGCTGTTTAGGGTAAAAGTTGTAAAATTTAAGCTGTTTGCCAAATCTTACACGGTTTGCTTGGGTACTGTGATAAGGTGTACGGGAGTAAAGGGCTTCATGACCATATAAGTCCAGCTTTATGACCGTATAAGTCCAAAGAAAGATTACAACCTTGCAAGAACAAGCCAAAGCTGGTTCTGCGGTTTGGACAAAGAGCAGGACGTTACTGAGCCTGCGCCAGATGTGGGGGTCACGAGGAAGACTCACCTGCCTTCATCCTCAGGACCCCTGACGACCACCACCAGGGGACACTGCGCAAACTCAGTCGGGAGAGAGATATGAAATGACTTGCAGAACTAATCTTAACACAAAGCGGGGATAGGTAATGCATATGTATAGGCGTATTACATCATATTATGAATATGTAATGAGTTGTCTTATAAAAACAGAGCAAGTTTTCGTATCAGGCGCGCACGGTTTTGGCGGGACTACTCCCCCGTGCTGCCCAGCGCTGAATAAACATACCTACTTTACAATCTTACAGATTGTGGAGTCTGCTTTCCGCACGTCATCTGCATTGACAACGAAATACAAGGAATAAGGTTGGTCAGGTGCCTCCTACCATAGTCAAGGGCAAGACTGGGTTGGCCCCTGTGTTTGCCACCAAGAAGAATCTTGAATTCTGCTGTTGGCTGCAACCCAGTAGGCATTGAGCGGTGGGAACATATGCCATGCCAGACCTTGATGTGAGGAACGGCCCCCTCTGTTATAAGAGGATCATCCAGGAAGGAAGGACATAAGATGGCCCATTGATGCACTGATTTGGAAATTGGAACCCGCCTGGCCGACCATGAGGCCAGACGAGTAACAGAGGAGGTAGGAAAGGAGGAATTATCCTTAATACCAGACGATAAAATCCAAACTGTAAGTACAGATCGGGAGCCAAAGTATTCTAAAGAAAACTTAAAGAGAATTCAGGACATGAATGATAAAATAAAATTAAGTAAGTGGACTTATTTAAGGGATGGTCATATAGTGGTACCATCTAATTTAATATGGACCACAGCCCTATTATTAATAAGACGCATTGGGGAGCTGATGCTTTATATAAAAGTCTAAATCAGAAATTGATAGGGCAAAACTTGTATACTGTAATAAAACAGGTGACTCAGCAATGTGAAATGTGTTTACGCAATAATCCCAATAAAGCAAATAAAATGAAACTAGGGAACATTAGTAGAGGAAATGTTCCAGTGCAACATTGGCAGACCCAATTTCTCGGAACTTCCTTGAAAAGGGGGGTATCGATATTTATTGGTACTAACAGATACCTTTTCAGGTTGGCCAGAAGCCTTCCCATGCAGAACTGCTAAAGCCCGGGAAGTGACCGAAATACTGCTCCAAGAGATAATACCTAGGTTTGGAGTCCCAGCGGTAATGTCCTCGGATAGAGGACCACATTTTGTGTCCAGAATAGTGCAACAGATCAGCCCCCATCTAGGAATAGATTGGCAATTACATACCCCATACCGACCACAATCGAGTGGCCAGGTAGAAAAGATGAATCAATTCTTAACACTATGGTACACCCCATTGTGATCTTATTGATCAGTTTAGGAATTTCCTTAATACTAGCCATTATGTTATATTTGTGGGTTTGGAGAATGTTTAAAAGGGTAACACTTATGTATGATGCTTTATATCATTCGGGAAGACTGCTTAAGTAAAAGAATTTACTTAATTTAATAGAAAAGGGGGGATTGATATGGAGAAATAGTGTGAAATGGGGACGATGGAACACCGACTGTGATTGTATATGTCTGCCCAGGAATGTGGTGACTAGTCATGGGTGCGGTGTCTGGTCACATAGGCACACAGCTCTGAGGAGACAACTACAGTTTTGAGGAGACGCCTGCCCCTCTTCCTCTAACAAAGGGGCTATTAAAAAAAGAATGAGAAAAGGATGAGAGATATTCCAATGCTATCTAGAGGGAGGGAGTGCTAAGTCTCCTTGCTGGAGAAGATCGGATGGTCACAAGGACATGAATCACCTACAACCCTGCAAGACCACCACGTTCCAGGAAACGGACTGATATAGGAAGCGGGGGTTTAGGTAACGAATATGTATAGGCGTTAATTGAATATTCATTTGTTTCATTGTATAAATATAGGATGGTTCGTCACTTCGGGTATGCAGGCTTGTGGAGGAGCGATCCCCCGTGCATCTGCGCGCAATAAACACACCTACTTTATAACTTTCGAGTTATAGAGTCTAATTCCGCACGTCACAAATGCTGATGTGTTTTTTTCTGGCTTATTAACAGATGTTGATTCTGTCCATCATATGTTGCTACAGAACCGAGTTGCTACTGATTTTTATTATTAGCACAGGGACACAAGTGTGAAGGCTTTGATAGGATGTGTTACGTGAATCTGAGTGACCACTGTGAATTAATTTACAAAAGTATACAAAACTTCAAAGCCTTAAAGCAAAGATCTGCAGCAGAGCCAGGGGCGGGATGCCTTTGGTCTCTTCTCAGGGCTGGGAAACTTTGGGCCATGACTCAAAAGTATTACAGGATTTATTATAATTACCTTTAACCACCTTATTGATGTTTGCCTGATGTCTCCCATGCCTTTTTTTCCTGTATTCAGTGCTTAGTTGATTGTAACATAAAGCAGGTCGTGGTCACCCAGCTACACACCCCCTTTGCCTCCTCGCAATTAACAAGCAAAGAAGAGGACAGAGAATGTCTGAAGAGAGAGATAGGAGAGGAAGCTGGAGAATATTTTGACCTAACGAGATGAGAGAAGAGCTAGGTATTGTGAAGGAGACTAGGAAAGATAAACATGGTTATCTAGTGTTTAATAGGTGTCTGCACGCTTGTAGTGATATATAGCTATGTAACTGCATGAATGATTCCTGCCCTGAGCCTGGTGGAGCATACAGCTGCGGTTTGTGTCCGGGCTCAGAGGATGTAAATAGGGGCTTCTCTGTTATGCTAAAGTGTGTCTCTTTGCATAAAAAAGAGAGGGAATGAAGGGAATGACCCCAGAGGTATGTTCAGAGAAGGCATGCTATGTTTCCAACTTTTTGACTGAAGCCGGTTCTTGTTTGGTGTGCCCTTCCACCTATGTATAATGTTAATCCAAAAGAAGATGATATTGTTTACACTTTGAATGTCGATAATTGTCTTTCTGTAGATGCTAATGTAGTAGGAGGCTACGATGGGAACTATTGCAGCGGTTCTTCCTGTTTCCCGGAGTAACAGCAGGGAAAGCATTAAAGAGTTAAATCACCTTGTTTGGTAGGCAGTTCAGAGGTGAGTCAAAATGCCACTGCTTTTTGTTGTTGGTTCAGGGACGTGGCTGTGAGGATTTTGATGGTATGCGCTGCGTGGATTTTAGGCGCCCCGTTGCAGCAACATGGTATCAAAATCTGAGAAAATGTCAGCCTTTTTGGCATCCATTCCCTCAATTTGGCAGGATTGTTTGTTTGCTGTTCCCTTGGTTGCTGTGATGTTTGCAAGGGCCCTGCAGAACATGGCAAACCTGGTACCAGCTGTTCAAAAACAAAAAGGGGAAATTGTCAAATTGTGTGGAACACAGACAGTGGGTTAGTTTGACATTGATAATGTGTCTTAGTTGCTTTTTTATTTGTTCTGTTCCTTATACCTTGTTTTTACTCGTTCGGTTTCCAAGGTTCTTTTTGTGCAGCAGGAAGGGGGAGATGCAGGAGCGGGCTGGAAACTAGGACCATGCGCGGCGATCGGTTAGCTGAGGGGGATGTGCTGGAGCTTGTCTAGACAGCAATTAACATGATGAGACTCTGTTTACAGAGCACAGGGGAGTGGGAGACGGGTGGCGCCTGGCGCCAAGGAAAGGTACCACCTTGCTGTTAGCTGCTGGCAGTTAACCACCAGTCGGGGATTGCCCAGTATGCAATGCTGAGCTTCAAGAGCCAATCTGTTTAAAACGCGCAGCTTCTGAACGTGTCTAGAAACTCGTGCTTCTGTACAATCAATTGACATTTGCTTGCATCGAGCTGCGTCCCGTCTCTTCATTCGCCGCAGCAAAGCTCTTGGTGTTTGCGGTCCTGGAGGCGTCCTGGTGTCACCACGCCGGAGGATCGTGTCCTGGCCCCTCTCCAGAGGATGGCTTTGTGCCGCCCCAGCAGAGCAGTGGTTAGCAGGGAGCGCCGGAGGAGCAGTTTGTTGATGCCCAGCTCTTCTTGGAGCCCCTTTGCTGCATCGGAGGAGCCGTTGGTGGTGCCACGCTGGTGAGCCGTTGATGGTGCAGCATTTGAGGAGCCCCTGAGCGCTCGGCCGCAGAGGATCCCTTTGTGGTGCTGCTCTGGAGGAGCCATGTTTGGTGAGTGCTTCAGATTTTACTTTAATGTTTGTAAGCATGTGTTGAAAATTAAAAGGGTGTTGCATTTTTTTTAATAGAGTATTACAACAGTCAAAATTGTGAACTTATATCTGTTGTTTCATTGATTGGGATGGCTTACTCTACGAGTATATAAATACATTTCTGTTGTGTATTTCTGTTTATGATAATTACGCTGCAGTACTAATATATATCTCTCAAATATAAAACCTCTCAAATATAAAAAAATTGCCATTGCTACAAGAATGTTTCGAACTAACAATATTGTGGCTGAGTTCAGTACTACAGAACAAAGTCCAGTTCAGTTGTGTGGTCTGCATCAGTTACTGCCTTGTCAGTGCTTGTGAAGGTCCAGGGGAATGAATGACTGTTCTTCCAACCCGCCTAGAAGCCTCTAAAATGTCTCTCTGGAGAGCCTGTAGTTGCCCTGCAGATACCTTGTGCTGCCTGTAAATAGTGTCTGTTTATTGCGTCCTAGCAGCCTATTTCATTTGAGTCGTACAGCTGTGATGGAGCTGTGTTGTCAAGATCCATTACAAACACACAGCCAAACAACCAGCCCTCCAGTTTTTCTCTGGTAGCCAGCATGCTGTCCAGCAAAACAGAGTTTTCAAAAAAACCATCTTTTGCTTTTTGAAAATGTTACCAAGTCAAGTGGCTTTCAGACAGTCTGATAAATAGTGTATGGAGCAAGTGGGATTTTTCTTAGATCTTCTGTTGTGTATCCAGTTAGAAGGGACACGTGGGTCAACATCATTGTATAGTAGATAATAACTACCTATAACAAATGAAGTATCAGCCTTTACTGTAGCTGAGATCCCTGGATGGCTACTTACCTTTTAGTAAGTAAAGATTCAAACCGATGGCATTACTTGCAGTAAAGAAATATGTGTCGAACATGACTTTGGTGTATTTGCATTGTTTTTGCAGCCAAGGTTTAGTGTGTGGTTCATTTCTAGAGAAGTAAGTTGAAAGAAGGGTAGCAAGACTTTTCTGGGTTTTTAGTTGGTTGGTTGGGATTTTTTTTTTTGACAAATAGGTGTTTGTTTGTTAAACCTGCTGTTTGTCTTTACCTCTACATGTGGAAACTCTATAGCAAGGTGCTGGTAAGGCTCTTCTATGAAACTTGAAGTTTGTAGCCTTTCAGGTATTTCCTCCAAAGGTCTAAAGAGGTTTTTTTACTGCATGAAGGTTTCTATAGATGTTGTTTTTTCTGAGTGAGGAGGAAGTGTGGGGGGAAAAAATAATTTCAGGCAATGGACACCATCCAAAAAGTAGGTAGTTGTCCAGGCTGCATTTGAAGGGCATAACTGGTACAAACTTGTCATCTATTTCTTCCTCCCCTCTTTTGTAACTGGGAAAAGGTACTAAAGAGTAAATGTTTTTTTCAGGTTCCTCTTTCTGACGATAATGAAAGCAAACCATCAAAATCTATTCAAAGAAAGAGAGTGCTTCCATCTTGGATGCTGGAAAGAGACCCCCTGGTTCAGAGGATTTCTGAGCCTCTAAGGGAAGGAGGTAGGTGTGCAGTGTAGTACGTTTGCACACCAATATATATTTATGTGCTTTGATATAACTGTAATTGTAATGGTGGTGATAGAAAGTATTAATTTGTTCCTTCTCTTCCCGTGCTCCATGCCTGGCAGCCAACAGAGACTGACTTCTGCCTCCTTTGTCATCAGTCCTGGGTGTGACAGAGCTCTTTCTGATCAGTTTACATGGATGTGTTTGGCAGAGCTGGAAAATCAGGTGGCAGTTACCTATTTGATTTTGTTCCTTTCAATGCAAGCCTCATAAACTGTTAACCAAAACCGCTGCTCAAATGTAATTGCCTCGGGTGTGATTAAGAAAGGGCAAAGTCAGAATTAGTATCAAATGATCCAGACAGCAGCATTTTTTCAAATTTTCATTTGAAAGTGAAACTATTTTCAATAGTTTCATTTGGTAGGCAGTTCAGAATGTGAGTCAAAATTTTGCCCCCCCTTAACTTCCATATTCCTAATGCTTGTTTAAAAAACCAGAGACAAAAAGCACTTGCATATAAAGGTCTCTGTTTTTAACTGTTAGAGCCTCACTCTGTATCACCAGAAACTCACCTTGTGTACTTGACTTAATTAAATTACTTGTCAAGTGCATATTTCCCTGGTTTTAGAAAAACAAAATCCAAAATTTTCATTCCCTTACAAGAATATGAATGCATGCCTAATAGTTCCATTTTGGATGGAACTTACAAAAGTACCAGGAACTTACAAAAGTTTTCCCCCCCTTACTTCCCCTTTCAAACTCTAGACTGTTCCCTGCTGGCTTATTCCCTCGGATATAAAAATTGCAGGTACCAGAGGACCTCTGCTGACTGTCTTTGGTCCTGCGCTAGCGTGATTGCTTTCTTGCCTTTGGAGGGGGTGTATGTGTGTAGGGTGAGGGGTTTCGTTTGTTTTGTCTCCGCAAGTACTGTACTTTTTGATATGTATGTGTATCTAATGCTTGTTTCAAAGGCTGAACGCTTTGGTCAGGTAGCTGTAGAGATTTGAAGCTGTGTGGGCCAGGGACACCTGTGTGCTGTTGATGGCCTGACCTTGGGGGAGCTAGGGATATGTATGAACACTGCTGGAGCTGTTAAAAAAATCCCTATGTGAGGGAATGATTCTAGTTTAGGATGGGCTGCTTTAATAAAACAACCGATCTCTTCTGCAAATCTAAAATATTTCCTTAAAACTGTGGAACGGTTTGCATCTTGCTAAGGTGATATTGGGTGGGAAGGTAGAAAGGTAGAGAGTAAAACTAAGAGGCTGCCCCTTTTTTGTTTTTCTTCTCCCCCTGTCTGTCTTCTTACTGGGAAGGTAACACTGATTTGTGATTTTTGAAGTCAAACATTAAAATTTGAACCGTTCCTTGCTTTGTAAACATGACTCTGGCACATGGCTATTTTTTGAAGGGGGAGAGTTTTTGAAGTCTTGCAAAATGGCATCAAGTATTTTCCTTCTGCATGCGTTTTGCAGCAGATGGAGCTGTCTGGCCCTGGCTGTCTCCCAGCTGTATATCCAGCAATAGCCCTTCAGGACAGAGATCTTGCGGTTTTCTGAGCTGTGAAGCTTTCCAACGGGAGGCACAACGTTCGCTGTCTTTCTGTTGGTTACTGGCCGATGAAATAATGGGCTGTGATGTGGGTGACTAGGCAGGTGGGCATACCCTGATTTTGCCGTGTCCTAATTGATGTTTGTGTGCATAAAGTGGTTATCTGAGGTGATACTAACACAAAAGATGTGTGGTAAAAGTTGTCCTTGGACCGTGTAGTTTACTGATCCGCTCCTATTGTGGAAATGAACTTGTCAGTGGCACTGAGACAGTCAATCCCGAATATCCTTTGCCACAGATTTATTGTTTTCCTGCAAATTTGCCCCTCAAGCATCTGTT
>NW_024427411.1:0-42872 GCF_017639655.2 Falco naumanni
GTGATAGCTGAGAACCTCTCTTCCTCCTCCTCCTCCTCCCTGGATGAGGTCACTTGGCAGATACCCGCATCAGCATCTTGATGTGCCGAGAGGGAAGACATGAGGTTTCTAGTGAGGCTGGGAGAGGTTGTTGCAAAAAAGCGTTTCTAAACAGTGAGCTCCTGGCAGGCGGCGAGAGCCTGCCTAAAGCTGAGCTCTGCTGCAAGGGCTGTAAATGAAGGGCACTTCATAAGTGTCCTTACAGTGTTCAGGGGTACTGATTATTATATATAAGGGCAGGCCTTACACGTAGCGTATGGGGATTAACCATGGGCATTAGTTCACCTATTGAAGAATGAAAAGGTCCTCTATGGAAAGGAGGCCAAGTTCAGCCCAAGTTTAATCACGGAAAGACCAATCCCTTCTTATAATCTGGATTTATACCATGTGTGACTCTCCCTGCCAGCATTGTCTGTGAGCCTGCACGCAAGGCTGGCAGGTTTAAACGGACTTTTTGAGTTTCATTGCAGACTTGGAGAAAACTTTTTGCTTTGGTGTTCGCGCAATCAAAACCTCATGTCCTTCAATGAAACAGAGCCCTGACTCTGAGTATTTGCGTGGTCTGAGATGAAGAATGCCTGCTGCCTGAGCAATGCAAAATCCCTTCTCATCTTGGAGCAAACCCTAGAATAATCCGAGCCTCTTCTTTCTTTTATAGTAGGTGAAACTATTTTTTTTTTTTTTTTAAGGAAGGGGATCTTGTTCTCTTCTATAGCCCGAATGAGGCTGAGAGCCCCCCGTGTCAGCACAGCTGCAGTTTCACACCACTGCAGCTGAGAGCAGCATGATGGGACCAAGAGCCTGTGTCAGAGCAGCAGGGGTATTGCAGAGAGATCACCTGAGCTGTGCCAGCTGCTTTTGGAGCATGTCCCAGGGCTCCTGCTTCATTACAACTGGGCTAGGTCTCCATAACGAGCTTAACCTGCTCTTGGGCTCCTGAAGTGCATTAGGGTGAGGTCCAGCAGCCTGGCTGCCCGCTGAGTCCTGGTGCTCCGTGTAGCGCTGTACGGACCCAGAGTGTAGCCTGGCCTCAAGTCTTGAGTGGAAACCTTTCCTGAATGGCTGTGTTGATGTTACAGTTTGCTTAGGACTGGGTGTAAGTGGGATACTACAGGAGTCGTTCCCCTCCTGTCCTGTTCAGCATTATCAGTCTTTAGATTTCCATTAATTCCATGATTTATGGAACAATGGGTTTCACATTCATAGTTTTGCTGATGTCTGATTTCCCCCCTGGCGTACGGGTGTCTTCACATCAAATGTTAGTCTTTTTTCCTATCAAATGTAACATCTAAAAATCCACTGCTGCTGACTTCCACAACCTTCTCCCCGGTGAGAGTCCCGTAACTTCTAGCGTGGACAGAGACCCTTCTTGCAGCGCCGTGTAAATCTGCTGGAGGGGCCCCACCAGAGCTGGGACCTTGCTGCCTCAGACCTCCTGGCCAAAAGCGGCGGCTGCTCTTCCCACCTATCACCTGTGGTGCCTGGGAGCACCCTACAGAAAGAATCAAACCCTTGGAACAAGTGGCTGGAGGTTTCCAGAGGTTAGGAGGCCGCTGGAGGGACGATAGCCTTGGAAAGGCTCTCTGGGCAGGGTGGCTTTGCAGGGTTTGTGCAGCAGCTTTGCTGTGCAAGCGGGCTGTTAGCTGCCAGGTGTTGCTCTCAGTGGAAGCTGCAGCAGGCTGTTTCAGCCTGTATAAGGTTAACTTGCTGATGAAAATAATAAGAAAAAAGAGGAGGAGTGGTTTTGCAGTCAGCCTGTGACCATGAACATTTTGAGCAGCCGTCCAAGCCTGTGGGAAACAAGCTGTTTCTCTGACTTTCTGAGTGCGTCTCAAATTTGATTTATTTTTGCAAAGACGCATGGTATGTCAGCAGAAGCATCTGTGGTAGAAGCCCAGGTGGCTCTCAAAGGACAAAGTCCTTTGCTGCACCTTCCCCACCACAGCTTAGCTGTAAGTCACAGTACAGACACATGGGAGCTGACTCCTTGGAAATGGAAACCAGAGGAAAGGGAGGAAAAGGATTTGTAATCATTGCTCTTACCTTGACAAGTCATCACTGTCTTGTCATTGCCTGGTAGCGACTCCTCAGTGCCACGTGTCAGCTCTGAGCCGATGGAGGTGGTCTTCAAGATGTGCAGGTTACGCAAGTGCTACTGCTGGTGGTGCAGAGGTTGGGCCAGGAGATAACAGCGATATTTGTTCTGCAAACCTCCACCTCAGCTGAGGTGCCCAGCTGGTCCCCATCCAAATGAGAGGGGACTGCAGAGCACTTTGGGTTTTGGCAGAAGGCGCCATCTCCAGTGGGAGCAATGGTCCATCCCACCGCTCGCTGTGGGTTCGGTTATTTATGGGAAGGGGCAGATACTGGCTTTGGCGTTGCCTTTTCCCTGAGTGCCCTGAACTAACAGGATGCACTTTGGGGAGTCACTTCAGTACTTGTGTTGCCAGCTCTGTCTTTGGGGGTTTTGGTGTGCTTTGAGCAGTGATTTCCTTTCCATGGATCACCTTCTCCCTCCACCAAACAAAGCAGGTTGACAGTTGGTGGTGCCCCACTTTCCAAGACCAGCTTTTTCCTTTTCAGGCTGGTGGAGATGGAGGAGATTCTCATTATTATAGGGGCTGAGGGAGGGGAAATAGGATCTGCATCTATTTACGGTTGGTCTCCTTATTGAGATCACTTCTGTAGTGGTGAGTCATGGTGTGCCGTCCCCTCGGGTATCACGTTGCCGTATGCTGTAGCAAAGCCAGGGCGCAACAGCAGGAGTTTTTGTGCTGGATCATCATACATCCACCGTCTGTATTTTATGCCACCTGCCAGCTGCAGCCTGCCTGAGGCTGACATTAAGCCAGAAGTGTTGCAATATCGTGTTCACAGCACTGCATAGTTGCATTTCTGTCCTGGCAAGCATCCACGGTAGTTTTCCATGATCTGACTCAACTGCCATCTTATGGAGAATATGCTAGCCGCGGCAGACCGCTGGCTCCTGCCGTGTCCCAGGGCTGGTACGCCTATGTAGCAGTAGCCCCAAGGGTGAGTAGTGAAGTGTATCCTTTTAACCAGCAATTCTTTCTTCCCCCTGGGGTAGCAGGAATGTGAGGAACCTTTCCAACAGCCTATTTTCATTTCCCAGGAGAAATAACTCGCAGTATTTTCCAGTTGTATGGTCTGACATACAGCAGTAATGAAGGGAGAAATGACAAAGGTTTCCCAAAATAGTCATGGCCTTAACAATTTTTTTTAGCCGCAGAATAGTAGAATAATGTGTAACTGATGATTTCTTCTTGCCCTCTCCCTTTGAGTCAGTCTGGCGTGTAGCTTCACTGACAATACAGGGAAGCTGATTGTGGATGTACTGACCAAAGTTTCTGTCCAAATACATTGAATCCTGGAGAACGGTGATTTCATGTCAGAGATTTGAGTCTATTAACTGCTGGTGCAGGTTTTCTTGGGAGCGAGGATATGAGTGCAAGGCTCCATCAATAATGCTGCATTAGGATTGTTGCAGAGAGCTGTGCGGATGCATGTGAATGGATGGGTTGTGTTGCTCGTCCGTAGGCTCGTTTCCTCTGATGCCTTAGAGCAGTCTCCTCTGACTGTGCCTTGGGATCCAGCAGCACCCTGGATGTAGGGAGATATGTCCCTTGCCAGGATCTTATTGCACCACTGACTGGCTTCCTGGAGCATGGCAGGACATCTGGTGAATTATACAGCGTACAGAGAGATCCCAGCAACACTGCAGCAATCACCGTGGTCTCGGTGGTGTTGGGCAAATCATCCCGCTGGGGCCTCGGCCGCTGGGAATAACACCTGCAGGGACCCATCGCCACTCCCTCGCTGTTTGAAGATTTACGCTTGCAGGGTTCTCCCAGGTTCTTGCTGAAGCTGGATTTTTTTTGTGTAGTGGAAGTTCACCATTTTGGTGTTCGGTTTGGGTTATTTTGAGCCAGGATCACATTCTAGTGTCAGAGAAATGCCACGTGGGCACTGACCCAGCTCCAGTTCTGCTTCCGACAGCAGCGGTGATGCAGGAACGGGAGGAGGCCAGGGCAACTAGGGCTTTGTGTCATGGGCGATGTCTCATACCCCCTGTGGAGACCCGCAGGCAGCCGGAGCAGATTGCAAAGCCCTGATATTCCTCTTCTGCCAGTTGTTGCCTGCAAGCAGAGGGAGGCTTGGACAGTGAGCCCTGGCCGGGGTAGCCAGCTCTGACGGGACCTTGCCTTTGTTTGTGAGCTGGTTTACAGATCTCTTCTGCAATGATGAAGGCAGGCTTGGTTTTCTTTCTTTCTATCTTTGTAACTAAGAATGGAGAAATCCATTTGACTTGCTAAATCTCTTCTGATCTGAGAAAACGTGTTCACATGGCTGTAGTGACACAGGGGTATAAGGGAAGGTTTGGAGGGAAACGGTATCTTTTCTTTAGGTCAGCTGGCACTTCTGAAGAGATCCTTGATATGCTGAAGCCAGCCAGTTTAGGTCCTTTATTATAGCCCTAATTAAAAAAAAACAAAAACAAACAAACAAAAAACCAAAAACCAAGCCTTTACCAGGTGCTAGTAAAGGTAAGGGACTTAATTTTTTTCACAGCTGCTTCCAAAGTCTTACACATTTTGTAAGTGTTGTTTGCTCCTTGCTCGTCATTGATGCTCTAAATAAAGGCTTACAGGGCTGTGGTTGAAAACAAGAAATGTAACGTTTGAAGATAAATGGTTTGTTGTCTCCTGTCTTAGGAGGGAGATGTCTGGCCAAATTCTTCAGTTGAAATTTACGTGATCTTCAAACCCCGAGAAGCCAGAGTGTATCAACAGTCTACTGCGACATCTCAGGTACAGCTCCTTTCTCCTCCTCCTGCTACCCACAGCAAAGGCGAGGCACAAATACTCTTCCAGCCCAGTTGGTTCCCACGGAATTTCTAGTCGGGGCCGGTGGTCAGCAGGGCAGTGCCGGCACCTTCCTGCTGTCCCTGTGGCTCCCAGCTGGTCTGTGCAGAGCCAGGGCTCAGCGCGCCTGGCTCCGACCGCTGATCCCAGAGCAGCCAAAGCAGCGAGCTTTCATACCATGCATTCGTTGTGCTGCAAGGTGTTTGTAAAGGCAGAGAGGTACACAGCAGAAGAGCTTTGGTGGGCGAGCACTAAGCCCCTACAGACCTCCAGGATGAGCCTTTATTACGTGGATGCACCACTGGGCTCCTGAGGCGGTAGGAGCTGAGTGAATCGTGCTCCCTGCCCCTGGGTCACCTCCCGCTCTCCAGGCACTGCCAGACCGTAGGTGGCTGAGCCCTGCTGAGCGCAGGGTGTCTGTGAAAGTGCCACACGTGTGCTGCTGTCCCTGCGTGGGAATCGTCACCTCGTGGCTCAAGTCTATGCTTCATCTGGGTCGCGTGTTACAGGGCTCGCTGTCCTCAGCAGGGTGAGCACCCTCCCCAGAAGTCAGAGTGCGAGCAGTCTGCTAGACAAGCTTTATGCTCCTCCCGACTTACAGGAGTGCTGTCAGGTCTTTTTCTGGGAGCGGTTATCACTGACCCACCGAGTTATGCCGCCTTTGCCCTTACAGAGGTGATGGCCTTGCTGTGCTGGCACGGGGCAGGGAATGCTTGCAGCAAGCTCCGTGGTTCAGGTTACCTTGTCCTTCCTCTCCGTCCGTGTGGTGCTGCTTGAGGTGTTTTTCAAGAGTGGGAGGTCCCTGTCAGATTTCCATCCAGGGAACACTCTGGGTTTCCCCATCTAAGAGGAAGGAGGTGCGAGGCCCGTGGTCCCCAGCAGCCAGGCTCCCGTTCTGGAGGGTGCTGAGATCACTAACCCAGCTGCTTCGAGCCATTCCTTACTGCTCCAAGCTGACAGATACAAAGGCCATGAAACAGCTTTTTATTTATACGGTAACTGCGCAGGGTTTACTTGGCAAATGCCACCTACAGTAATTAACCAGGGCTCGTGTTAACAAACCGCCTTCCTGGCCGCCAGCTGCAGTTGTTAGAGCTGTGGAAGGAAAGGATTGATTTAAAAAGTTGCTCCCAAGGGAATCCTGGCTCAGCGCTGTGCTCCTGGCCCTGGGATTTTTGCTCTGGTGGTGGGGCTGTCCATCACTTTGCTGTAGGGATCTCCAGGGGTTGTGCCTGGAGAGCTTTTGTTGTTGTTGTGGCAGAGAAATAGGAAAATTACTTACATGCAACCTGGGAGTTACAGGAAACAGAGCTGGGCAAGCGATCGGTGTTTAGAAAGAGGAGCCTGCTCTGGAAAAACCCTCGTGGTCCCTCAGGAGATCTGAACTCTTCCATGGGCCCCTTGGGAGAGGACCTCAAGGAGGTCACCTACCCCCCATCCCTCACAAAACAGAGCTGAGCCGCTGTATCGTCAGGGTGGAAACTGTCCCAGGGTGCAAAAAGAGTTTAAAGAAGAAACCAGTGATCTTTAACTAGGGAGTCATTAATTTTGCTTCTTGACGACTCTGAGCAGTGTGACTGCCTTCCTCGTGCATTTGCATGCCAGTCACAGATCCCTTTGGAGGACGATTTGCAGACAGTGTGTGCCCCTTGCAGGGAATATTTAGAAGCTTTGCCCTAGTGCAGCACTGTGAAATGTGCAGTTGGATCTCAAGCCCCACGGGGAAGTGGCTGGCCTCCACGTTTTTTTGCAGTTGCCTCCATAAATTGCTTAGCCGAACACTTCTGGATCAGGTGATTTACAGAGCTCATCAGCACTGTGCAACTTGCAAAGCCAGCAGTTAAGAAGTGGTTTGAAATTTGTTTTGTTTAAGCTCAAAATGAACTTTCTTAGTTATTCATGCAAATAAAGCCATGGCTCTTGAGTGCTGGAAGGAAGCACATGGTGGGGGGGCTCAGTCACCTAAAATTCTTTTTTTTGTTGTTTTTTTCTGGATATGGAAATGTACTGGGTTTCGTCTGATTTCTTCCAAAACCCATTTCTAAGCCACTTTTGCAGGGAGAAGCAAAATCCTAAATGCTGATCACTCCTTCACCTTGCCGTGTCCTACATCGTGTAAAACTGGATCTCTGTGTTGATGTGGTTGGATGAGAATCACATTCAAAACCAATCTCAAAACCTGGGGACGTTCTGTGGGCAAAAAAATGAGTGCCAGAAAGCAGCAGAAGTTAGGGACCTGGGAAACAGTTCTGTGCTGTTGGGCCACCCACACCCCTATTTCTTTGAATGCCGAGTTGTAATCCCTCCATGACGTGCCAAGGTGTTAACCCGACTGAGATCCGAATTCTCACTCCACAGAACCAGGTGTGGCTTTGGGACTGAGGACAAGGAGGCTGCGGCCCCTCCATGCCCTGGTCCATGTGCTCTGGGACATGCTGTGGTGGGAGCATCACACGGTCCCAGCCCGGGGTACCCAGGCCTTGGGCAGCGGCTGGGTGCTCCTGGAAGCCCCAGCTGCTAGCGAGGAGCAGGACATACTCTCTTTTTTCTTTCTTTTTCTCTCGGCTGTCCTGAATGGTCTGTATTTTACTCTGCTCCTCCTCCTTTCAGGAGAGCGCTCTCTGAGGTTCACCTGGAAGGAGAGAGCGTAAAACTCCCAGGGTTTCCTAAAGTTCCAGCATCAGTGTAGGGGCAGAAGAAAGGATAGCTTCCGCAGACCTTCCAGGAGAGGCTGAGGGCCTGCTGCAGAAGGGAAAGAATGGCCCCTAATTTTTTTTGATGATAGTGGCCATGGGACATGCCTCACCCATGATTATGGACAAAACTTGTCCCTTGGAAATCTTTGTCATTTCCTAAGAGCTCTGATGGTTTAGAATGTCAAGTTTTTAATGAAAATTAAGCCACATATGATGCAAGATGGAAAAATCTTCTGAACAGCGAGCACCCAGTACTGCCTCTTTTCGGGTGTCTGTGCAATAGAAGTACACAGCCCTCTGATGCGTGCCTGAGCTGTGAAGTGTAACTCATCTCTGCTGTCAGCTGGGCTTCGGCTGGATCCACTTAAAACCCACTGAATTCAGCAAAAGCTCCCTAGCTCTTCCTTTCTGGCTTTGGACGTGATCAAACATCCCCGTGCCACGGTTGCAAGCCCAAAGTCAGGGATCACTGAAAAGGCTGTTCCAGGAGGGTTTTTTCCGAGTTGTGATCTAGTCACACGTGGGCTGCTCTTTGCAATAAGAAGTTGGTTTGGACATTCTGGAATGACTAAGCAGCAGACTTTTATAAAAAAAGAAACCAACTTTCAGTCCCTAAGCTTTAGTTAATGGTGGGTGTCACACAAAAGGAGCTCAAAGGGTAGAGGCATAGTTTTGCACAAAAGCCACAGTGACGGTTGTGTACAACTTCTGGGGCTTTCTTCTGCTCCTTGTGCTACTCGCTTTCCGTACAAGAGTAGAATGGGATGGCAGGGTGACCTAAGCCAAAATCTGAGCTAGAATTCAGGCACTTTAGGCTGCTCCAGTGGTTCAGGAAAGCCTTCAGACTGAAAGATCCTGCACTATGCCATCTTAGCAGACTTAAGGAAGAAAATGAGCATCTTGGAGTTCAGCTGTAAGCCTTGTGGTCTCAGTTGCCTTTGCAGCAAGGGGTATGTGTGTTAGCAGTACACTTAGAGCTTATCTGGTTTCAGTAGCGAGGAGGCTGGTTTTCCGTAACTGCTCGGCATGCTTCAGGTGGGGCGTCTTTACAAAGCTGAGCTCTTGGTTTGATGGTGGGAACAGGTGAGTGCTGCTCTCTGGAGACCGTAAAGCCCTGTCTTAACAAGGCGCTGCTGCAGGCGGTGAGCCCTGGAGCGCCCCGGTACGGAGCCCTACGTTAGGCGCAGGTGGTGGCTGAGATGCTCTGCCTGCTTGAGGCAGCGCTCGGGTGCGCGCGTCGCTGTCAGCAGGCTGCTGGGGTATCGCTGTCAGCAGGCTGCTTTGCCTTGCTTGGGCTCATACTTCTCAGCTCCTGTGCGGTCGTCTTCGATTGCAGCGATACAGACAGCAGATTTTTCTCTCCGGCTCTGTTTTGTGAGCTTTGTGCCTTCTCTGAATGGATTTCAAAGCTCGTTTAAGTGCATGGGAAGGAATTCAGAAATCATGTTTTATACGCAGCATCACTTTCTGAGGGTGCAAACTGATTGCTAAGTTACAAACCAGCCCAAGGGCTCCGTCAGAAGTTAGAAACCAGCCGCAAATATTCTGTGTAAATCTTCTTGCAGAGCACCTAGTGCTGGTGCCACCCAGCCCGGAGTCAGGGACTAGCACTGAGGCTGCCTGGAAAATCCAGGCGAACCGAAGGAATTCTGTACTGACATGGCAACCTCTCCCCAGGCCGTGAGACCAGGCTGCCCCTGCACATCAAAGGGAGCAGCATAGGGCCCCAGCTCCGCTTCAGCTTTGACCAGCTGGACATCGGGAAGGTTTCTGTTGGATCAGCCCACAGCTATGAGGTGAGCAGTGGGGCTTGCTGGGGTTGGGGTGGATCCTGATGGCCCCTGGCAGCAGTGAGCTTTGTGGACCTGCTGGATTTCTGGCAACACAGGCAGTTATGTGCATGGATTATTTGATGTAAGTTAAATGTGGGAGTTTTTGCAGAATCTGGATAGTTTTGATGGGGTCTGAAAGGTGCGTATGTTGTCCACAAAGCCCCGATCCCTGCGTTTTGGCAACCTCCCTTTGAGATCAGCTGGGAGGCTTCGTGCAGAAAATCCAGCCCTTGACACATGAAAGCAACACCGGCTCAAAAAGGTCAGGGGCTTTTGTTTCAGCCCTAGATGATGCACCCAGGTTTCAGCACCCTGGTACCCTGGCGGTGAAAAAGCAGCTGGAACAAACGTGTTGTGTTCCGACTCGAGTCCGTTGCAAACACCTTTCAGTGAAGCGCATCCAGCTGGTTCCTGGCGCCGGAGGGAAGCCGGGCAGCCTCCCCGCGCAGAGCTGCCCGCGCAGGCACCGGGAGCGCTGTCCCTGCTGACCAGCCTCCTGCCACCCTTCAGACCTGGTGCCCCTCTGGCTCTATGAACAGAGCAGGGCAGTTCTGGAAATAAAGCAAAGGAGCTTTCTGCGTATTTGCCTCCCCCCGCCGATTGTGGCAAGTTTTCTCAAAATAAAAACCGCAAACAAAAAGATACAGCGACGGAAAGAGGTAGAAAATGAGGCAATACATCATGCCAGACACTTTCAAAAGCTTGACTTTTACAGGGAAGGACATGTTAAGGTGTTTTCTTACCAAAATACTGTGCGCTGTATGCATTTTTGAATGCTGATTCTTTATTGATTCTATATATATCCATTTATTGGTTTCATTACTGGAGAAAATGTGTATAAGTAGATGATACTGTAAGTGCTGTATTAGTAGCCAGACTGGAGGTAAACCTCAGTGTAGGATCCCTAAGTGCAATTTGTAATGAAGGTGTAAAACATATGAGTAGTTTCCAAGTTACCAGTGCAGAATTTGAATACATGAATGTTTTCAACAGCGGCTACAAAATTTTAAAAAAAAGGGCTGTACCTCTGCTTCTGTCTCAGTTTTTCTGACAGGTTTTGTGAGGACAAAACTTAGGGAAAATAACTGCCAAGCAGGTAGATAAGTCCACAGAAATGGCAGGATTTCACCTGCAGCCTTCGGAAACTGTAGAGCTTTGCTTTGGGTAGGTTTGGTGACCACCAGTGTGCTGATACTCACAGGCAGGCGTGGGCATTTCTTGCTGAATCTCAGCAAATGCTGCAGGATTGTGTAGCTTGTTGGAACAGTAAATAACGGTAAATTAGTAGATGATGGCTGTGAATATTTATGAAAGAGATTCTTTAGAGCAGGTGGAGCTGCTATGCCCCTCACTCTCATCCTTTCTTGACATGTCTGGTTGAGCAGAGACAAAGAGACTCTCAGATTAAAGAAAAGAATAAAATGCGCCTCACTGACGTACCCTAGCAGAGTCGGGGAGTGCTGCTGAAGCTGGTTATAGGGCTGTCCCGAGGTATTTTCTACATCCAGTAAACTTGCTGGCTGTAATGGGAGCTGAATGTGTTTTGCCCTTGGCAGGACTGGGCTCATCTGGAGCGGGAGCAGTTAGGTGACGATTCGCTAGTAATGCTGCGACCGCCCTTTGCTGCTCTTTGGGGCAGGTCTGCATCGCCTTGGTGATGCTGAGCACATCCTCAGCCCTGCAAGTCCAAGCAGACTGCTCTGTGCCAGTGGAATAAACCCAGAGTGACTCTGTTTATGTGAAGTCATCACTGGGTTTTTTTGCATG
This sequence comes from Falco naumanni, assembly GCF_017639655.2. Lineage (NCBI taxonomy): Eukaryota > Metazoa > Chordata > Aves > Falconiformes > Falconidae > Falco > Falco naumanni. The sequence continues at coordinate 11,218 of NW_024427411.1, forward strand.
CAAAAACCCAAAGGCAGAAACTGTCCTGCTGTGTTTTCTTTGGCTTCAGCCAAGCAGCAGCACACAGCATCTTCTGCCTTTTGTAGAAGTTTAATTAGAAAACAAATCAGCCTTCTGTAAGGAAAGAAAATTCCTCATGTATTTCCATTTTGTTTTCTTGCTGCTGCAGGTGGTCCTGTTTAACAAAGGAGTCATCGATGCCCCCTTCAAGTTGGTCCCTCCAGCGACCGCTCAGGGCTCCTGCTTCTCCTTTCTCCCCCAGGAGGGCATCGTTTTACCAGATGGCCTCCAAGTCATCCAGATCTCCTTCAGTTCCACCGCCCTGGGGCAGTTCACAGAAGAATTCCGGTTCAGTGTGGATGGGTCCCCTGAGCCCGTGACCTTGACCGTCAGGTGAGGAGGGTTACAGGAGCCTGGGGGGTGCCTCCACAGTAATTCCCACTGCAGACTCCTCTCCTCGAGATGGCATCTGTCTCCTTGCTTTCTGTCTTGCCTTTGTTTCAAGGATCCCTGTCCAGCCCTTATCTCTCATTCTCCAGCCCCACAACTCAAGCTGTTTGTTTCAAATGCTTTTGAGATGCCCACCCACCGGGGCAAGCCGAGCCTCCCTCTTCAGGGGGGGTTGTGCACTGGATTTAGTTCTCCAGAGAGGAAAAACTCCCAGATCTTTTGAGTGGAGGTGAGCTGGTTGGTGGGACACGGGGCTGCAGAGGAAGGAACAGCGGTGGGAGCGCAGGTGGTTCCTCTCCTACCTTGTGCTCCTTCCTGCTCTGCGAGGACCCCGATCTCCCTTCAGAAGCACTATTGGCAGATGTGGCTGTTGCCATAAAGACTGCCCTCTTCCCCCGTTCTCTTGCAAGCTGTGCTGTTACCGGCTGTAGCGCACAGGGCTCTGGGCTGGCTGCTTGGCCGAGCCCTCTGGGCAGTCCTTCAGGTCTGACTTCCTTGAGCACAGCTCCTGTGTGCTCAGCAGAAACGGCAGTTATTTCCCCCCTCGCTGCAAGGCTCACCCTTGGCAGTTTCCCAGTGTGAGACCCAGGTGTGGCTGGTTTGGAGGCAGTTTTCTATCGTCTTTTGGCAAGTGCTATTACGGAAAGCATGTCTGCTCCCTTTGCTCCATCCAGAGTAGGATGCTGGGGCTCGGGAGGTTAAGTCTGATTACGTGAGGTCCTTGGAGAGGGAACCTCATTGTCAGAAGGGATTTGCTACCTAACTTGTTCTCAGGAACTAATTCAGCTCCAGGAATCAAGAATTAGCATGGGATTGAAACTCCTGAAAGTCAGATTTTGAGTGCTTTTTGATTGTGCAGTCAGAAGATGCCCAAACCATAGGTGATTACTCTTTACTTGGAAACAGACCTGACGAGGTCCTGAACACTTGTTCTTTTGCTGTTTAGAAAGGGATGCTGGAACTGGGACACCACGGGTGAGTGCAGGTCCCTCCTGCGGGAGGCTGGGGTCTGTTCATGTGTACGAGAGACCCGGTGGCAGTCCTGTGAATAAAACTAGAAGGCACGGGTCACTGTGCTCCTTGATTTGTATTTGTTTTTTTCACCAAGAGGCAGAGCTGGCATTGATTGGCATCAACCATGAAATTAATGAATGTTGTGCAGCTTCAAGTGCTGATTTCAGTGGATGTTGGTGAGTTTTGGAGTTTGGAACCTCTCTGAATTTAGGGATGGGCGAGCTGGTGTGGTGGCTTCAGGACACTCGTGTTCGGTGGTGCAAACAGTCTTGCTCTTGGATGTGTCAGCTGGTGCACTGGTGACAAGCTGATACTTTCCTCCAAGATTCAACCATCCACTGTGTAGAACTTGTGCTGCGTTTCTCAGTAGATGTCTGGGGCTCCTGTGGATTCGTGCCTCAGATTCCTGCACGCGTAATGATAGTGTTGAATAAGGTCTGAGGAAGATGTCCATGTAGCCCATGGAAAGGCCAGTTCCAGCAAAGAGATACCAAAGCAGGGAACCTGTGGCTGAGAGGGCTAGTTACAATGAACCTGCTTCTGCATGGACAGCTCTGCCCGTCACATGACAGATGGGGAAACTGAGGCACAGAGCCATCACTTGTTGAGGGTCCTTCACTGGGCCAGCAGCAACCTGGGGGTGTACCCTGCCTGCCCTGGTGCCCTGAGCCACCTCAGCAGCTGCCACCTGCTGACCACGTTGCTTTGGCTGCCTCCTGTGCACAGGGATGCTGTGCCGAGCGCAGGGGTGACGGCTTGATTTGAAGCCCACTGTGCTGCTGAGACCAGCTTCTATCCGTCCCGGTGGTAACGAAAGCCGAACGCTTTGCAGTTCTTTTTGACCAAGCCAGTTCCTCCTCTGCCTTTGTCCTTACAGGGGCTGTGTCATCGGACCGACTTTCCCTTTGAATGTACCTTCCCTCCATTCGGCGACGTCTCCTTTGGTGAGTGTGCCCTGGGCTTGGACCGCCGGTGGGGAGGTCTGTGCCTTACTGAAATGAAGCGCTTTGGGAGCGTCTGTCGCTTGTGTTCCTCCACAGCAGCCTTCAGGGTGTTAGAACCAGGGCTGCCGCTTGCTCAGGTGGTGTTTTGCTGCCGTGAGATCCAACAGGACCAAAGGAATAGAAAGTCAGTGTTTTTCTGGTGCCCTCAGAGCCTGCTCAGCCCCAACCTCCCAATCCTTGGCGGCAGAATGATGGTGAAAGCCCTTGTCCCAGAAGGGCCCAGGGGATGGGGCTGCAGGAGAGAGAGTTGGAGCCACACGCTAGCCTGTGGCTGCTCAGGGCGAACGTTCCTGTTGCAAGGCGAGGACACCACTTACCCACTTGACCTTTAGTGTGAGCTGTTAATTTGTGCTGTGAGGGCTCCTCGTTATCACCTGCCCGGTAATAAGCCCAGGCAGTAGCTCGGCATTGGATTGGGCAGTGATGTCTCCAGAGATGTGGGCTCCTCCTCCTTGCCCAGCCGAAGCACTGCTCCACTGACGGAGCCGGTGGCTGAGCACCCAGAGCATCTCCACTGAAACGCAGATTCTGATTCTCCATCTCGAGTCTCAGAGAAAAGGCTTTGTACTGAGATGATCTAAAGTTTACATGTGAAATCAATTGTGGATTGATTGAAGGGCCATGATCATTCTGTGCCCAGGATGCCTCTGTGGTTTCATGCTGTTCATGGACTTTCTAGGAAAACTCGATACTTTCCCTGAGCCACTGCCCCCTCTCCCTGCATCACCACTCGGCCACTTCTCTGCTTCCTTTTGAATAAATAAACCCACAAGAAACGCACCGGCAGAAATGCGGTTGTGTAATAGGAGATTCATCCTACTTAATCTGATTTCATTAACAAGGCCTTTTCAGCTGAAGGCAGCTATTGTATTTTTGCTTCTTGTCACTGTGCTGCTGGCTGTTGTCTGCATCTGGTGACTTCGGTCCCATTTGGGGCTGTGCAGTGGGTCAGTCGGTGCATGTCCTTTCTGTGCCCCACCCCCGCCTCCCTGCCGGAGTAATTGCTGGCGGTGGGCAATGGTCACTGCTGCTGGGCACAGAGAAACTATCTGCTGTGTCTGCAGGTGGTTTTCCTCCCTGTCTTTATTCAAATAGCACTTGGTAAGCAGGGCATGGGAGGTGTCTTCTGGCAGAGCTGGTGTCCGCTCCAGACCAAGCTGCAGGCTGGTGTCCTGCCTCTGCAGAACAGCCACCCCCTCACCCAGTGTGGTTGTACCACTGGTTTTCCGTTGTGGAAAGCAAGTGTCAGAGCTGAAGTGATGTCAGGCTTTGTGGGCAGTAATCAAAGGCAGTGTGGATGTGATGTCCCCGTGTGTTAGGTAAGGTGAGACACAGTTCCTGCTCATTTCTAAGGAAGCATCAGGTTTGCCTGCAGTGAGGTGGGCTGAGTTGTCATGTGCTCAGTCTGGTTGCCCCAAAACAGGAGATGCCTTAAGGGTCCTGCCTAGAGAAACTGCATTAGAGTGCAATGCATCATGTTGTAGTGCCCAGTTTCATCCTTTCTTTTCCTTACATGACAGTGCCCTACTTTCATATATTGAAAACTGGGGGAATGTTCATGGAGTTAATGGGAGATTTTACAGGCTGAATTTTCAGAATAAATGCTCTGTCTGGATGCACACTGATCAGTGAGAAAGAGTTGGGGCTGGTTTGGGGGCAGGTGAGAGAGCTCCTCACAGGTAGAGACAGCTCTTCAGCACCAACGGCACTGCCCATTGCCAAGGAAGCAAGCTGTGCCATCCATGGAAAAAGCAACTCCAGTCACAACTCACTCCTCCCTGAGCTTCTCCGTTACCTCTCATTCACACTGAAAAGAGATAAACAACAAGCACCGGTCTGTCCTAACAGGAGAGTCACACCAGGAATCACGGGATAACTGGGGACTTAACTGATATTTGTCTCACCTTCCCAGGCTTTCCTCGCACCCTGCCGTGTCGCCTCACTAACACCTCCTTGGTTCCCATGACTTTCAACCTTCGCATCCCTGGCGATGGCTCAGGACAGCGCAGCGTCACCAGTTTTGCTCAGATATCAGACAACACTTGCCCGTCCTGGAGAAAGGGAGCCCAACATCACATCAAGCCAACTGAATTCACCATAATGCCCTGCAAGGGGACCATCCGCTCCCAAGGAGCCCTGGGTATCCAGGTATGGCACGAGCCCGGCCATACGTGCTTCAACAGTGGAGCTGAAGCTTCGCTGGTGCGCAGGAGGGCTGTAGTGCTGCTGGCTTTGGGCATAACGCAAGTAAGAGATCGGTGTTCGTGTTAGGTTTTTGTGAGCTGGGGTACTCTGGGGCGGAGCACCGTTTTGTTTCCAAAGTTGTAAGCCAAGGATCATGTACCCTACGGTCAAGCACAGAAGCCATGCGTGTGTGTCTGAGCTGCTTAGAGCAATTTGATTTAAAGTGGGCCGAGGAAGGATGAGGGCAGAAGGTGACTGTTAAAAGGAAGATGTCATTGCATAAAGCCGTTTGCTATTCTTCCCGCTCTTATCTTTCCTCTCGTGTTGAGCAGAATGGTTGCATCCACTGCAGCGGGGACTGGAAAAGCTCCAGCAGCCGTGAGCTGCACAGCTGCTGCTGGGCCACGTTTTGCCCTCAGCTTCCCACTGTAAAGCTGGACTCATTCTGTGAAAGTCAACAGATTTCCTCTGGATTTGTGCTGTTGTAGTCGAGAGTAAAAATTGGTCCCAGTGGCAAGTAGAACATTAATTGTGCTTTAATTTAGCTTACATATGCCCTGGTATGCAAGGCGTACTTAATAAATCGGATATCGCCAGAAGAGTTTTGTTACTCGGAAAGACAGTGGTCTACACGTGGACCAGCAGAAGAACTAAGGCAAAATATCGCTCCCTTTCCTGACCGTGGGTGAGAGCCAGAGGACACCACGCGTGGCTGATGGCTTCTGGCAGTGATTAAGTATTTGACGCTCTTCTCCTCTACCAGGTCACCCTGTGTTCCAACACGGTGAGGCGATACGAGCTGGCGCTGGTGGTGGATGTGGGTGGTGTTGGCCAGGAGGTGTTGGCGCTGCCTCTCACAGCCAGGTACCGGCGCTTTCCTTGCAGCTGGCCACCTTTCCCCGCGTACCCATGCCCAGCGCGCTGCCTGGCGTGGGGTGTCCTGGCTTCAGCTCCAAATGAGAAATGTTGCTTAACGAGCTAGTTCTGCCCAGCTCGCTGTGAGCACAGCCGTGCTTTGAAAGCAGCCCATGATGAGATGTGCTCAGTGCTCAGGGCCATGTCTCTGTCTTATTTTTATTTTATATTTTTTTAAGGGAGCAGTGATTATATTCACTATTGGCCTGTTGTCTGGACTTGAGGAGTAACGAATCTCCAAAGGGCTGCTCCTGCTTCTCCCTGCAAGCGGTGGGCTTGTGCTGGGTTGGCCCAAAATGCAGCATTTGTTTGGAAGGCGGCGAGCAGCCTGCTGAAAGCTGGGGTCTGGCTCAGTTAGTGAAGGCGTGTGCAAATGGGAAAGGGGCTTGCGGCAGGAGTGGTGAGGGGAAACTAGTCCTTGGTGTGGCAGGTGAGCTCAGGTTTCTCTGGTTCTCTTGAGCATGAACGTTCCCAGACTTAAGCCAAAAGCTGCTCTTGCTGCAGCCACGTTCAATGCCGTTGCGCCGCAGCGGGTGCCAGTTTAATGACGAGAGGGACGCAGTTCGCTGGCGCTGTTCCCTCTCCCCGGCAGAGTCACCCACTGGGTGCCTGGGCTGCAATTTTGTAAAACGAGTGGGAATGGGAAGAGTCAGCGTGTGGGCTGGTGGGTGGAGGACCCAGGCAGCTGCAGGAGCTGGGAGAGGCTGGTCACCCACTGCGAGAGGCAGGCGGTGCTGGTGCCCTCCATCGCGGGGGCAAGCGGCTGAGGTTTCAGGCAGGGCGAGAGCGGTACGGGAGAGGAGGGAGTTGCTTTTACTGAGATGCTGGAGTCTTGTTTTCCTTGAGCTTTGGGGAGCGCTGGTCCCCAGCGGGAAGGCTCCCGCAGAGCTCGTGCCTTGCTGGGACTGTGGGAGGGTCCTTGCCGGCCTCCTGGGGCAAAGGAGGGGCAGAGCTTGATGAGAGAGCACTGGGGCAGGGCACTGGGCAGCCTCTGCCACGGGAGTCTGGGGCTGCCCCTCCTTTACAAGAGGCTGTTGAGTAAGAAGAAGTTAGAGGTGATCGATTGCCGTAGAGGTAGGAAATGTCTATCTGGCAGAGACAAATGCGTTGTGTCTGTTTCATGCTGTTTGGGGAGTAAACAACTTCTACATTCTCTCAGTGTCTCTAATTCCCTTCGGTCATCTCTTCACCCGGATGTGTCGTTCCTCTGCTGCACGTGCTCAGCCCTGTTCTGACATTTGGATGGTGCTGTCTGAAGTTCCCTTACGAGTGGATGCTGACCCTTGTGAATGACAGCGATCTTCCAGGCTGCTGTGGAGTCCTTCCTCAGGCTTGGTGTCGTGTTCGCCTCCTGCCCTCAAATGTCATTATTGAGGGGTTTATTAGGAAAAAAACGGGGTTTGGATAAGACCTTGCTGTTTTATATTCAAACCTAAAGTTTTGGAGAGAACGGGAAGCTACCTGAATATGAACTTCAGGAGCGGTTTGAACTCTTCAGGAAGCAGTTTCGGTTCTAGTCTTTGGGGTGCTTTCATGCAGGAGAACTTTGAGGGTTGTGAAAAGCTGCTGCAAGGAGACCACCAGCACCGGAGTGGGTGTTTGTGGGTGCAGCAGCTTTTGGACCCTGCGAGGATGCTGATTAGGCCTATATAAATCTTGCACCTTGTGTTGCGCCTTTCTGCTTTCTCTTAGGGATTTTTAAAAATGTGGGTGAATTGCCGTTGTGGTAGATGTTAAGGAGCTTGAAGTTTCCTCAGAGGTCACTCTGAAGTTGTCTTTGATTCTGTCCCTTATAGAGCACAAGGAAGATGCTGCTGTGTGGTACTCCAGCCCTGTGCCGTGTGGGATTATCCAGCCTCACAGCTCGGTGGAGATCCCGTTTACGCTGGAAGCCCAGGCGATAGGAAGGCAGGACACTATGGCTAGTGTCTCAGTGTTTGGGAATGAAAGATCCCCGCTGGTGAGTGCTAGGCGAGATGCGTGCCTTTGTGTGACTCATCTTGGTGGGCATAAAGTGTACAGGGGTTCTGCCAGGGAAAAGGAGAATGTCATAATATGTGGCTGGTGCGGACACGGAAAGAAGGGATTCATGGCATAAGTAGCAGCTAATGCCTAGAGAAGGGTGGTGTCCTCTTAGGTGGAAATCTAAGTGTCTGAGATGGTGTTTAATTACGGACGTGTGAGGCGGGATAACAAGCCCAGTCTGAAACCCAGAGCAATTCCTGGGTCTCTCTCTCTCGTGCGTTACGAGATGAGCAGCAACTGCTGCTTCATTAGAACTCTTGTTCAGGAGCTCACGGGGACATCGCTGAATGCCGCTAAAAGCAGGAGCGGTGTAAGAGACCGTGCTGAAATGATGATTTCTGTAAAGCTGGATTTAAGCTTTCCTGAAAGTCAGGTCCATCCCGCCTGAGAAATAACCATCGTATCTCTTTGCCAAAAGCCCCAGCCAAAGACGCATGAGACTCCACACTGCTTGCATCTGGGGCACAGGCTTTTTTCTCTTTTTTTTTTTTTTTTTTTCCCTACCAAGCTTGAAAAGGGGTGAGGCAAAGCATTCCTGGACTAAAGGCTCCTACAAGACATTTGCATTCAGGCATATACAGCAGCAACAACAAAGTGTAGGCAAGAGAATGTTGTATGTGGTGTCCTGGCTTCCACTGGCTGAAATCGAGAACAAATATAGTTAATTAAACTTTAATTTAAAAGGATACTAACTTTTGAAGCAGCTGTTTTAAAATGTCTTGTCCTCTCTCTGAGCACGGAAGGGGATATCAGAGGATTCCCGAGAACCTGAAGCTTTCTGTAACAGAAAGGAAGGCTGACATTTTGAAAACAATTGCAGGGATATAAACTTTTTATAAACCGAATTGAAACGATGATGCCAAATCCCTTGGATGCCACTGATCATCTCAACCCTGGCTGCTGGGGATGTGCATGTAAACCAGTCAACAGCAAGGCCAGGCAATGCAGGCTTTGCAGGGAAGTCTCAAGTCTGACAAAACAGTTGCTTGCAAACAGAAGGCATGCTTCCCCGAAAGAGGAGGGTTTCTCCCCACTGGAATAACCAGTTGTTTAAATGTCAGCTGGATTTTGAACTACAGGTACCTTGAAAAGCTTTTACCCTTGGGCTAACAATTTATAAATTGAAAGTTGACCTTACCTTAATGTTTTCTATTTGGACGTGAGCGTGTCAATGTTTTGCCCAAAGGGCGAGCATTTCAGCTGGAGAAGCGTAGCTGTCCCTAAAGAAAGGACTAGCTGTGTTGCATTTTCTATAGGTCTGTCTTCTGGTTGCAGTGCAGTTCCAGCAGTTCCCTGGTAGCTGACGCACCCAAAGCTTTCTGGGCTGGCAGAAGAGCTGGCTGTCTTGTTACGTGTCCTGCACTGGTGGCAGATCCTACCCGTACGGCTGCAAGTCTGACCTTGGGAATGGCTGCGTGTTCCAATAGAACTTCAAAGCTCGTTCTTGCCTTAGGCTGCGGTGCCCAGTGTCGATGCCTGGTCTTTACCACCGTTTCAGGCGGAACGTGGTACAGACCTTTCATCCAGGTTGTGCAGAGTCCCTCCACAGCTCTGTTGTCGGGTATTTTGTTTGCAGGTGACCGCGTGCCAGATCCAGTCTGGCATGTGTCATCTGCATGAAGGAGCTGGTAAATCCCAGCGCTGGCGTTACTGGTGGCAGAGCTGCCATCGCTTCTTGCTGCCTTTCCCTGTGCCATGTTGCCTGTAAGGCTGTTGAATGGCATTTTCCTTGTCCCTTTTAGAACCCTGTAGATGAAGGGGTTGGGGTTTTTGAAGCCCTCTCCTTGGTGGTGAGGATGCGTGGTGTTAGTACACAGGCTGACAGAAGGCAGCTCTCCTGGGCATCCTCCAGATGTTGTTGCGCTCATCTCCAAAGGGCTCTGCCCTGCCTTTGCTGCTGCTGTCCCGCTGTCACCGGGAAGCTGAGCTGGCTGGCGAGGCGCAGCTCTTCCCTGCAGCTCCTCCTTCCCGGGAGCTTTGGGCAGCATCGCCCAGACATGCATCATCGTGCATGGCTTCAGTTCCTTATTTTAGAGGCCCCAGCCTTGGTAGGTGAGTTTTTTGGCTCTTAGTTGCACGCAGCAGTGCCCTGTCAAGGGATGAGCATTTCTGGATGCTGCTGCTTCTGGCTGAGTTGGGCTGGTGATTCTGACAGCTGTCAATACCACTTCCTTGAGCCAGACATCATTAAAGGTTTTACATCGTGGAAGCTGGTTTCTTTTTCAGTTAAATCGTACTCTGTGCCCTCCAGTGAATCATACGGCGTCTGGTCAGTGTTGGGAGTTCTATGCATTCAGATCCAGTTGAAGTGTTGAGGTGTTTGGAACCAGTGAAATCCACCGCAAGAGTGGACAAATTCTCGTTGTTTTTAATGATGTGGGAAGGTGGTTTAGCAAAGGGATCTGTGTTCCTCCTCCAGTAGTCTGTGCCAGTTCTGCAAGGAGAAAGCTTTTGGGTCTGACTGTCAAGAGAAAAAACACCGCTTGAATGATGTAATGAATAATTAATGCCTGTTATTCATGTCGTACCAGGAATACACATTAGCACACATCAGAGGCCATAACTTGCACGATCTCTGCTCTGAAGAGCCTGCTTCGCTTCTGGCTTCTGCTGGTTTGCAGAGGTGCATTTTTGGGAATGTCAGAGAAGTAACTGTCCAAGTGTCGCTGTGCAGCAGCAGCGGTCAGGGAGGTTTGGGGCAAGGCTGAGCGGCAGAAGGAGCGGGAGCAGGCACAAGGCAGAGAAAGGAGAGCTAACTGTGGAGGAGGTCTGGAAGCGAAAGCGTGGGACCCAGGGTTTCTCTGTCCCCTGAGAACGGGAGCTTGAGGCTTTCGGATGGGGTCACTCCCGAGCCTGCACTTGCCCCAGGCCTTCTGTTTCAGCCTTGCAACACTGAAAACTTCCAACAGCCGTACTTATCGCCTCGTCGAGGAGGACCCTTAGAGCTGTCACATATTTTTTAACTTCCCCTGCTTTTCTTTTTTCTTTCCTACCTGCTTCCTGGAGCAGAATATCTGTTTAGTGAGTGTTGGAGAAAGACGGGTTGTCTACGTGCATCTGAGTGAGATCAATTCCGACAGTATTGCAGTTCTACAAGATGCGTCCAAAACTCTCCACCTCTCCAATCAGGCTGTCATCCCTGCATCCTTCTGTGTAGAGATGGTAAGTATCTGTGGGGCTATTTCCCAATGAAAATTGACTGGTCTGTAGCAGCCCGTGGCCTGATTTTTACATGCAACGTTTCCGTATTGCTGTCTCAGAGAGAAAGCAAGATATTCCGTCCCAACGCAGCGAGAGGAGCCTGGTTCTGGGGGCAGTTTTAGCTGGGGCACCCCTCAGTAAAATAGACAGCTTGCATAGTCGTTTGCGCAGAAATGAGTCTGGATCATCTTTACAAGTTTTCCCTTTGTTTTCTGGACGGTGTTTACCGGAGAGTCGTGTCTTTGGAGCTCTGAGATCAAGAGGCCCCTGTGGCCCTTTGCTCCTGGAAGGGCATGGATTTCCCGACGCTTTCCCCATTAGGTCTGCGTTTGCTTTGTGTCAGACTGCTGTTTGTGACAGAGTCTGGGGTGTGAATTTTGTCCTCAACCTGCCTGTGGTGAGGTGAGTTTCACACCTGCTGGGGGCCCAACCAGGTGTGGTGTTGCACAAAAATATAACAGTAAGGGTTGTGTAGCTACAGAGTGTGTGGGCTCCGTCGCGTTGCAGAGCATCTCCGGAGGCCAGCCGCAGGGAAAGGCCGTTGAACTGATGGAGGCTGCAGCTGACAAGCTGCGTGGCAGGTGGCAGGAGGAGGAACCTGCTCCATCAGCCGCTTCACCAAGGGCTCTTCAGACAGACTCCGGGCACGGTGCTGCTGAGGCTGCCTGATGGGAGCAGTGCGGGCGTGGGCGAGAGAGCTTAGCTGGGGGCTGATGTAACCTGCTGACAAAAGTGGCTGTGTCTCCTCCTTGCTCCGCTGTCATCTTCTTTTCCTGCCTCCCTAAGTGCCTGATTTTTGCCATATTGACAAGTGCCAAAGGCTTGTTATGGACTGATGGAAGTGTTTGCTCTCCCTGCAGAAAGGAAAAAGCATCATTCTTAGATCATTTCCTACTTGTTCTTTGTCATGCTGTCTTCTCAGGGATCTTTTGTGTGGCTGCTAAGGCTGGCATCTCTTGGCATCACAGAAGGCAGCTGCATGTCACGTCTCTGTGATCAGGAAAGAAAAGATAGGCCTAGGGTGTAAGGTTTCTTAATCAGTGGCAGCTTTTTTCTGCCTGCATAACCCCCGTGCTGGGTCTGTTATGTGCTGCCACAGGGCGCAAATGGTTTCCCAGCGCCTTGTAACGAGGGAGGAGGCAGAAGACCTTCCTTGGGATTTCCTCTTCTCATGACAGTCGTAATGCGGGGTCCTGTCTCCTTCAGCCTGGTCCCTGACCTCCCTGATCCAGAGCCCTGTGCTCCAGGTGAAGCTCGCTGCTGCCTGGTTTCCAGCAGCGGTCGTACAGCCAGCTGCATCGTCTTCAGGAGGGTGCCTGGTGGCTCAATGCAGATCCCCTTCGGCGTTCCCAGGGATGCGCTGCTGTCACATTCAACTGGAGCTGACCTTGCAGAAGAGACCAAGTTTTGTGTGTTTTTTAAAAAAAAGAAAAAAAGCCGTAACTATTTGTCTTGTCACTGGGATTCACTGCAAATAACTGATTTTTCAGGCAATGTATAAAGGCTCTTGGTCAGGTGTGATGTAAGCAAGGGCAGAACACGCAGTTCCCATTCCCATACTGGCTTCTCCCCTCTAGCACACAATTTTTTTCGTTTACTAATTTAATTGTTTATTACCTCAAGCCTTTGGCGACACTGCCTTTATTAACAAAACGGCCATATGGAGAGACAGCAAAACACGGAGGAGATAAACTTAAAAACAGTGCCGATGAGGGGATGCTGCTTTAGTGATTCTGTTCCTTGTTCTGGCTGACGGGCGATTCTGCTGCTCTCTGAGCAAACCGTGCAGGCTGCAGGCAGTGAAGGCTTTGAAGAGCATGTCAGCATTGGCTGCAGTTCTCCCCAGCTGCTCTCACTGAAGTCGGAGCAGACTTGAATTGGCAAGAGGGTGGTTTTTAAATCTGTAAATTATCACCACCACCACCACCCCCCGCACCCCCAAAGCAGCTGAATAATTAGCCAGGGGGTCAGTGTTTGCTCATAGTGAGACAGAGGCAGACAGTGCTGTGCCCTTCAAATGGTATCTGCAGTGCTATTTAGAAATTAGGGTTAAATTAACCTTCCAGGGTACGGGCAGCGCTAGCCCTGAATATGTGGCCTCTTCCAAGGTGAGCAGAACTTCTGAAGATGCGTAGGCTTAACTCTTTCCAGAGCTGTCCCACCAGAGCCTCATGGTGCTCCAAAAGCTGACCTTTAGAATGAAACCCTTGGTTTGGGTTTAAAGGCTGTGCTGCTTACACAGCAGTACCAGTTTCTGATTTACACCCAGTCTGGTTTTGCCAGAGCTGTAGGGAGCTGGTCATGTCATGGCTGTTCTGGAATGTGGTACAGTGAAAGGAGAGATAGAAATGGCAAATTTTCCCCCTCAGAGCGGTCAAATGCTGGCAGAGGTTGTCCAAGGAGGTTGTGGGCTCTCTGTCCTTGCAGATCTTCAAAGGCCAAGGGCACACAGTCCTCTGCAACCTGCTCTAGCTGAGCGTGCTGGAGCAGAGGGCTTGGCCCAGAGGACCTCCACGGGTCCCTTCCAACCCCACCCTCCCGTGTGGCTCTGTGCTTTGCTTTTCCTCCTAAAGCCCCTCAGCTCAGCCCCGATGCCCGCTGGAAAGGGTGCTGGGGCAAGGGACGATCCCAATCTCCTCCCCGAGGGTCCACCCCAGCACAAGCGCTCCCCACTCCACGAGACCCTATGGCAGACACAGTCAGGAGAGGGAAAAGATTCTTTTATTGTCAACAGCAGCTGCGGGGGCCCAGGAGTCACAGCTGTTCAGCCGGTGAAAATCAGTCAGCACCTGCAAGGACAGAGTCAGAAAGCTCTGATAAACCCCCAGAGGCAGGAAGAGGCAGGATTTGGTTCCCCCCTCTTTGGGGGACGCTGTTTCCGAGGCATTCCTCACGGCCCAGAAGGGACAGCTCTTGCTGGCCTCCACTCGAGGCCGGCTCCGGTGCCTTCTCCCCAGGGGTGATGTCCCTAGGGAGCTGTGCGTGCGCAGGGATGCTGACAGTGCCCCTGTGCCACACAGCAGGGCTCGACGGGGAGCCCCCGGGGAGCTGCCGTGGGGCTCATCCCAAACCCTGCTCAGCACCAGCCCTCGCCGGCCCTTGCCAGCCAGCTGGGCTGACTTAGGGCCGTGTTCAGAGCTGGAAAAGATGGGCAGCAGCGCCTGGTACGCACCTGGCCTTCCTGACATGCTGCAGCTTCCTGCATTCTCTCAGGTTTGGGTCAGAGAAATCATTTCCCCTCTTCTCCTTTTTATTTGTGCTTGGCTGTCCCTCTCCTCTGCCCAGGCTTCTTTTCTCTTCCTTTTCCTTGACTTTTTCTTCTCCTGGTGGGAGCCTGAAAAACTTTCCATCCCACAGCGTGATGAGATGGGGAAAGCCCCAGGCCCCTGCAGTGAGCTCTCAGGTCAGGCAAGGGGAGCTCTTCCTACCTGGTTTCCTGGGGCAGGCTGGTCAGTTGTGGCAGGCATGCCGGGGACTCTGCCGTGCCCTCGGGGGTGCCTGGAGGCAAATCTGGAGGTGCCTAAACCAGAAATTTGGGAGGTAATGGGTGGCAAGTGACAGCCTGGGGTAGTGAGGGCCTGACTGCCAAATTGCCATCTTAGCTCTACAGAGGAGATGCTGGTTTGCATCGTGCACATTTTGCACAGCCCAGCCAATGCAGCCTAGACTTGATGAAGCTGTGACGGAGTAGAATTTGAGCAAAAGCCCTCTCAAGGTGACAGCTTCTCCCTTCTGTCCTTTTGTGGGTATTTTGTAGGTATGTTTTGTTTGATGAAGCAGATCATACTTAATGAAGTGCATTCCAGAAACAGCCTTTCCAGTTTTCCTTAACACGTACCACTCTGGGGGGAGAGGAGGAGCCCCAAAGGCACAAGAGAGCGGCTGCCAGGAGGAGCCCCAGCGGCTGCTTGGCCTCCTGGGAAATTACTGTCCCACTTGAGACATGTTGTCCCAGTGTCTGTGGAGCTGCCGTACCTCTGCCGCTTTGGGCCCTGCCCCTGTGTCTCCCCCAGCTCCTCTGTCGATGTCCAGCAGAGAGGCGTCTGCATCCAGAAAGGCTTTTGCTGGACGCTGGGTCTCTGCTGTGCCTGCAGGGCCACTTTGCTCTTCGCACTGCAGCTCTGGAAAGCAAAAGCACGTGCAGCAGCGTGACTTCTTGGAAGTCAAGAACATCTCAAGCAAAGCCCAGCCAAGCCCTACACCGCTTGTCTCCTCAACGTTGAGGTTTCTGGCATCCCAAGCCCCAGTGTCTGTGACAAGCCTCAGCCCCTCCTCCTACCTGTGCGCCTGTCCATGGGTGCTGGCACCTCCTCGGCTGATGGAGGGGAGAGGCCGGCCACCTCCTCCCCAAAGATGTCCCCGCAGTTTTCAATCAGGAACTCCACCAGCACGTTCACCTGCAGACATGAAAGCCTTGGTCTCAAGCCAGGTGCCTGCAGACGTGTCAAGCAGCCTTTCCCACTGCTGACCCTTCGTCTGCGCAGGCGGCTGCGGCTGGGGGTTGCTCTTCCAGGCACCCAGCCCACCAGCCCTGGCTCAAGGGAGGAGGCAGCCAGGGACCTCTCAACAGCCAAGCTCCGATGGGCCGGGAAGGCAGCACTGGCTGCTGGGTAGGGCGTACCTTCTCGGTCACCGCCAGCATGGCCTGCAGCGGGAGCAGGTCCTCGTTGGGTGGGCTCAGCAGGTTGGGCCCGACGCAGATGGCCAGGTTGCTGCAGCTCATTCTGCTGGTGGCTGCGTTGTGGCCAATGTGCTGCAGGAGGGCCATCAGCCGCTTCAGGAGGAGGAGGTTGGCCGCAGGCAACTTGTTGGCCACCCTGAGGGAAGAGGAAGACAAGGCTGATGAAGCAGAGGGTGCCCACAGCCGTCCCTGCAGCTGGCCCCAGGCGGGTGGGAGCCAGCAGCCGTGTTGCACAGCTTTGCAGCTGCCCGAAAAGACAGCTTTCTGAGGAGCCCGTGCCTTGGCAGGCAGGTCCCAGAACTCTCCCGGTCCCTGCTCACCAGGCAGGCTGCTGCCCACACTTACGCTTTCAGCTCCTCCACCTTGGCCTGCTTGCTGGCCCTCTCCATGGCTGCCATCCAGTCCTCGTAGAGGTCGATGACGAGGAGCTTGGTGGGGATGCTTCGCAGGAATTCCTGCAATGCCAAGGGCTGCAGGTGAGCCTTTGAACGCTGCAGGCCAGCCAGGAGCTCCTCCAGCTGCAGCTCAGAAGCGCTCACCTTCAAGATGACGGCCAGCAGCAGTGCAGGCTGGCTTCCCACATCGACTTCCGTGCCGCGGTCCAGGGCCTCGCGTAGCTGCCGAAGTTCCGTGCCGCCGGCAGCTCTGCGGAATATCCCCTCCGTCGTCGGTCCTTCCTGGTGCAGGACAGCCAGCAGCTCCTGCAAGAGATGCAGGACAGTGGCTTGGCTGAGGAGCTGCCCTGCAGCAGCGGTGGCCGTGGCCAGAGCTCTTCCCCAGACTGGGCTCTGTCCCCCTGCAAAGGGGCTGGGAGCAGAGAAGCGTGAGCCATGGGCAGAGAGCCCAATTCCCCAGTACCTGGAGCCAGGGGACACTGCCTGTGGACTGAGTGGGGGGCTGGGGACCCCGTGTGCAGGCTGGCTTACCTGGATGGGCCGGGGCAGCGTGTTGTCCTCCCCACAGAGGGCTGCCAGGGGCTGCCCAAAGAGCGCCCTGCTGCAGCCGGAGCCCGCCTGCCCTGGCGCCTGGGCAGCGGCCGGGGTGCGCCGCAGGGCGAAGGGCCAGGGCAGCCCCATCCTCCTCCTGCTGGTGCTGCTCCCGCTGCTGCTCCCTCCTGCTGCAAAGGAAAACAGAGTAAGACACCACCAATGGAGACCCCAGGCCAGCGGTCCCAGCGCCTGCCCTGCCCTGCTCTGTCCTGCCCGCAGCGCGATACTGTGTAGTGCGGCAGGACAGGCAGGGAGCCAGCAGCTGGAACCGTGGCTTTGGCTCAGCAGCTGTGGCTTGGAGGCTGCCGAGAGCTGGTGTGCCACCAGGACAGCCTGTCCCAGCCCTTGCCCTGCCCTCCTGCAAGCTGTGGGCAGCCACAGAGGCTCTGTGTCCTGCAGAAGCTCATGCAGCGGCCGCTCTCCAGCAGGTGTCCTTGCCAGTCCAGGTGTTGTCCTCCCGTGCGGTGCCCAACCTGCATGGCGACACTCAGGGGACAAGTGAGCACAGTTCAATCCATTGCAGGAGGTTGCCTTTCTTTCCCAAACTCACCTGGCTCGTGGCAAAGTCCCCCTGCGTTTGCAGATGGGGCCGTCGCAGGCCCTTGCTTGGGATGAGCCTGCAAGAACCAAGAATGAGGCTGCGCTTGGAGAGCAGCCCCGCAGCAGAAAGGGCCAGCGGCGAGCTGCCCCCCGGAGCCAGCAGCCTGAGCATGGCAGAGCTGGGACCCTCTGCCCTCCCA
The DNA here is from genome assembly GCF_017639655.2 of Falco naumanni. Lineage (NCBI taxonomy): Eukaryota > Metazoa > Chordata > Aves > Falconiformes > Falconidae > Falco > Falco naumanni. The sequence goes on from NW_024427411.1 coordinate 28,421, forward strand.
GGCTCTCTGCCCCGTGCGGCAGGTTTCGTCCCAGCTCCGCCAGCCAGCCAGTACGTACCAGCGTTCCTGGTGTCTCCCCAACCCCCTCTGCTGCGGAGCGGTACTGTGGGAACCCCCGCCCTCCTGCACATGGTCACCCCACTCGCTGCACATCCCAGCACAGCCAGAGATGGGTGAAAGGCAGCCATTCTCACCTCTGCCTGTGCCTCCATCAGCCTCTCCAGGCTCCTGGCGCGCACTGTCCTCCACTGGGCGGGAGAGAAGGAGGGGAAGAAGGTGAGCAGCCATGGGTCTGCTGCTCGGCTGCAGGAGCAGTGCTCGGGGACAGGGCCCAGAGCAGAGAGACACTCACGGCGTGGCGGCGGCTCAGCTCCTTCTCCAGGAGCTTGATGGATGTTAGGAGGGTGACGCGGGCTCCCGTGCGTCTTTCTGGTGTCCTGTGCACCGGGAAGGGAGAGGGAGAGAGCTGGGTGAGCCCCAAGCTGTCTCTTGTCTCTCGTCAGGCAGCTGCGCCCGAGAGCTGCTCGCAGCCACGGGGGCACCTTCCCCAGCTGGGGGCTGTGTTCCCCCGTGGGCCCAGCTTCTCCTGGAGCACCCCCCCCGGCTTACCCCAGCAGCGTGGCCACCCACAGCTCCTTCAGTGCCTGGGAGCTGCAGAAAGAGAGGGAAGACAGCGTCAGGCCCTGCTGCCCCCAGCCCTGGGCAAAGGTGGGTGCCTGCACAGCCCTGCTCTGTGGGGCAGGACAGAGGCGCTGTCCAAGCCCTGGGTCGCTCTGTCCTGCCCGAGCAGCTGTATTTGCCCTTCCCTTCTGGGGACCAAAAGGTGACCAGGGGATGCAGGATGGGGAAACATCCCCCGTCCCTCCCTCCCTGCCACCGAGCTGCCTGCTCCCTGCCCAGCTCTGCACGCAAGGCAGAGGCCAGTATTCACAGGATGGTGTGGGCACGGCTGGGAAGCTCTCCTGCCCGACCACGACTCACCCAAAAGTGGCAATGCAGGAGCCGGTGGGCCAGGCGAGGATGACAGAGGTGCTGTCCTCATCGGTGCCTTGCTCCTCCTCCTCCTGTCCATCCTGCCCCGCAGCCTCCTTCCCGCTGCTGAGCACCCACAGCTGCTCCAGGGCCAGGCAGAGCTGTGGGCGCAGGCTGGTGCCATGTCTGCAGAGAGCAGAGGCGGGCACTGAGCTGGAGGGGGGCTCCTTGGGCTGGGTCCCCACGCGCAGAGCCCTGTCCCCCACCTGCCCTTGGGACGGACATGGGTGCCTCCAGCACCGAGGGGCCGGGGCCTGGGGCTGGTGCCAGGGTGTCCCTGGGCCGGGGCTGGGGGCAAGGACCTGGGCTCTGAGGGTCTTACCGCAACTTGGCGACCACCAGTTCCTCGTGGAGGAGCAGAAGGCGCCTCTCGCTCCTCTTGCGGCCCCGGGTCAGCCGCACGTCCGCACTCAGCACCGGCTCGGCGTCGCTGAGAGCCTCCCTGCAGAGCAGAGCGCGGCGGGCATGAGCAACGCCAGTGCTGCGTGGCCCAGCTGTGCCCGCGTGTCCCCGAGCCCGGGGGGAGCCCACCTGGAGCCGCAGCAGCAGCAGGCCTGGCCCATCCTGCCCGGGAGAGGAGGGCCCTGGCCGTGCACCGAGGAGGGGGCCCAGCCGGCGACGGGGAGGCTGGGGAGCGGGGTGCTGGTGCTGTGGCAGCGCTCCTGGGCCAGAGGCTGCCTCCTGCCAGCGCCGCTGCGTGCCAGCACAGCTCTGCCCTGCTGCCTGTGGTGGCCGTGGGCTCCCAGTGACCAACGGTCTGAGCCCAACGGAAAGTGGGCGGGGCCTGGGGGGGCGGGGCCGGGGCCCTCTCCAGTATGGCCGGGCCTGCCCCGCCCGGGGGAGCCCCGAGCAGGACAGGGCAGGGGGCGAGGGCCACCTCCCTGCGCCTGCGGCCAGCGCTTTCACCTGGGGTTTTGACAGGGTCCTGGTCGATAAAAGAAGCTGTTTTTCCTAGAGATGGCCATTGTGGCCTGAGGCAGACTCCTCTTGGTGGAGGCCGGCCTAGCAGTTGGAAGGCCTCTGGCAACCAGGCCGTGCTAGGCCTCAGGCCCCAAGGCGCTGGAATTGGAGCAGGCCCACCGTGAGGAAAAACTTCCATTTTTACCAAAAGACGGGGGGACTAGCAGCAGTCAAGAGCCGCTCGTGTCCTGCCAGGCGCCACAGGTAAATGAAATGTGTGGTGAGCTTCAGCAGGAATTGTGGTGCCCCTGGAGCACCACCCTTGCTTGGGAAGGCCTTATCCCACCTGGGTGCTAAGGCTTCACCCTTGGCAATCAGGGCTGGATGAGCAGCACCCAGGAGCCCCTGCCCTGTTAGCCATGACCTTCACCCAGCCGGTGGCCGACACGGCCAGGGGCGAGTCTGTGGGGTAGGCCATGACCATGGCAAAGAAGGGGAAATGTAGTCAGCTTTTGATGGTCCGTGTCTCGTTTCACTGTTGACCCTAAGCAATGCCTTGCTTCAAATAGAAGCCATTCAGAGAGTTACACACCCGCCCTTTTCAGGAAAAATGCAGGAAATCAGAGACATGTGGCAAGTTCTCTGTTGGCTGTTGTACACCGCAGCAAGAAGCAGCGTGGGTCCAGTGGCTAATGCTGGAAGGGGAATTCAGCACTTCTGGGAAAGGGATATAAAGGCACTCTTGTGGGCCAGGCTGGGATTGGGGAGCCTGAGTGGGTGTCTGGGGTCCCAGCTTTCCCGCAGTGCTGACTGTGGTGCCTGCTGCTTGTTCTTCCCTGCAACGCCGGTTGCATCCACCTGCTGGGCTGTGCTTGGGAAGGGCTCCGGGGGTGAGCAAGCCCACGGGAGAGGGCTGCGGAGAAGCTCTTCTCCAGAGATCTACCAGAAACTGTGCAGAGCATCCGAGAGGATGCTCTGTGTGACAAGGGAAGGTGCCCGTTGGTCCAATGTATGGAGCCTGCAGGGCTACCCATCCTCCAGCCAGCAATCCAGGTGCTGGGGGGTCCCATGCAGGTCTCCTGAGGTACCCTTTAGCCCCAGTCAAGGTGTCATGCCTCAGTGTGTGCTTGCAGGTCATGTTTCCTTCCTGCTGACAAGGCCGGAATTGCAGTTAAATGCCCCTGGGCGATCCCGAGCCAAAAGCAGGTTTTTTTCTATGGGCCACACTGCTTTGCAGTCCATGTGTGTGGTTCAGCTCCTGCATGGGAGCTGAGGACACGAGGTGACCTAGCTCTGAAGCTGGCCACTCTTGCTCCAGGCAACTCCAGTTGCTTGCGTTTTCCTTCAGCTTCCCCAGCCTGATGATCTCCACTGTCACCTCCTCCCTGTCCTACAAGAAGTATCCCTCTCCCAGCCATTAGGACACTGGCGCAGCACTCAGAATCCAGATCACTGGCAGAGAAGTAGGACAGAGGAAAAGAGAAGTTCTCCTTTGAAAGAAATCCTTCTTTGTCCTCCTTTAGCTACCAGTGGATGAAAAATAGGGGGACAGAATTTCAGGCCAGCCACAGCACTGGCTTTCAAGCCTGAGCTTGTCATGTCATGGCTGTTCTGGAATGCGGTACAGTGAAAGGAGAGAGAGAAATGGCAAATTTTCCCCCTCGGGGCGGTCAAATGCTGGCAGAGGTTGTCCAAGGAGGTTGTGGAGTCTCTGTCCTTGGAGATCTTCAAAGGCCAAGGGCACACAGTTCTCTGCGACCTGCTCGAGGTGAGCGTGCTGGAGCAGAGGGCTTGGCCCAGAGGACCTCCATGGGTCCCTTCCAACCCCACCCTCCTGTGTGGCTCTGTGCTTTGCTTTTGCCCTGGCAGAGATCTTCAGGGACTTTGTGCTCCATTTTGTGTTGCCTTAGGGCTACAATGTGCTGGGGTTTGGGGGCAACAAGGTCAAGTATGCCAGAGGTCAAGCAAGTTAGTGTCAAAGTGTGTTACTGTTATGGACAGAATCTGTGTTTGTTGGCCCTGCGTTCCTGGGGTTATGGCATTTTTATCTTACCTTGTGATCTGTGTGGTGGGTTTTTTTGTGGAGAGTGCCTTTTTCAGCTTTTTTTTCCTTTGTACGGTATGGATGGGTGCCTTTGGTTTGTGTACAAAGTTTCTTCTGGTTGTTTTTCTGCTGTGCTGGTGGATGGTGGTGGTTTTTTCTGTCTTGAAACCATCGTTCCTGGTCTAATATATCTCCTGCAGGTCAGGCAGTGTCACTTCTGGCGTGGACTGACTCATTTCTGGTGAGTTGGTAGGTAGGTATGGAGGACTTGTGGTCCCTCCATGGAGAATGACTGCTAGAGGACTAAGAGGCAGATCTGTGGAGGGGTGAGAGGACTGCTGGCCCATAAGTAGTGACTGTCAGAGGACTAAGTGTACTTGAATTTATGTGGGCTTCCAAATTCATGGTTGTTTCTCCTGCCTTGCAGAAAACCCATGGGAAGTCACCAGCCACACGGAAGGACAGAGGGGTTCCCAAGGCTACGTGGCTTCTTGGGTTTTGCTTTTGAGTATGAAAGTCTTGTCTCAACATGAGTGCAACTGTGAACGGTCAATTTTGCTAACTTTAGAAAGCAGGGAGTAGCACTTTTGTGCTGTGCCTCACATGGCTCCCCGGGCAGGGTGAGAAACAGCAAGAGAATTCCTTCCTGTCACCTTCCCCAGGGGAGCAGTGCTGCACTTGTCAAGGTGAGGGTTTTTTCGGCTCTATACGATTGAAAATGTGAGGGGTTAATTTTCTCACCACAGAAAGCAGGGAGCAGAAATTTTGTGCTGTGCCTCACATGGCTGCAAGGACAGAGTGAGAAGCAGCAAGAGAATTCCTGCCTGGCACCTTCTCCAGGGGAGCAGTGCTGCACTTTCACAAGGTGAGCTCTGGTTCTGCATGAGTGCACAAGGTTTTCGTCAATTTTCTCGCCACAGAAAGCAGGGAGCAGAACTTTTGTGCTGTGCCTCACATGGCTGCCAGGGCAGGGTGAGAAACAGCAAGAGAATTCCTTCCTGGAACCTTCTCCAGGGGAGCAGTGCTGCACTTACCCATAGTGAGGGGTTTTTTGGCTTTGCATGATTGCAAATGTGAGAGGTCCATTTTCTCACCACAGAAAGCAGGGAGCAGAACTTTTGTGCTGTGCCTCACATGGCTGCCCGGGCAGGGTGAGAAACAGCAAGAGAATTCCTGCCTGGCACCTTCTCCAGGGGAGCAGTGCTGTGCTTTCACAAGGTGAGCTCTGGTTCTGCATGAGTGCACAAGGTTTTGCTCAATTTTCTCACCACGGAAAGCAGGGAGCAGAACTTTTGTGCTGACTCACATGGCTGCCAGGGCAGGGTGAGAAGCAGCCAGAGAATTCCTTCCTGGCACCTACTCCTGGGGAACAGTGCTGCACTTGGACAAGGTGACTTTTTTTTGGTTCTGCACCATTTCAAATGTGATGGTTCTGTTTTCTGACCACAGAAAGCAGGGAGCAGAAATTTTCTTTTGTGCCTCACATGGCTGCCAGGGCAGGGTGAGAAGGAGCAAGAGAATTCCTGCCTGGCACCTTCTCCAGGGAGCACTGCTGCACTTTGTCAAGGTGAGTTTTTTGGGCTGTGCATTATCGCCAATGAAATGAGGTCAGTTTTCTCACCACAGAAAGCAGGGAGCAGAACTTTTCTGCTGTGCCTCACATGGCTCCCAGGGCAGGGTGAGAAGCAGCAAGAGAATTCCTTGCTGGAACCCTCTCCAGGGGAGCAGCACTGCACTTTCCCAAGCCATGTTTTTTGCTTCTGTATGAGTTCTAAAGTGCTGTGTCAATTTTCTCACCACAGAAAGCAGGGAGCAGAACTCTTGTGCTGTGCCTCACATGGCTGCCATGCACAGTGGGAAGCAGCAAGAGAATTCCTTCCTGGTACCTTCTCCAGGGGAATTTCCCAGTTCCCGAGAGACTCCTGGCACCAGCTGCAAGTGGGCTCCCAGCCGAAGGGAATTGAGGTGGGAATTGGTGATGTCTCCTTTCCTTAGTCACGTTAACACTTTGGAATAACAATTGGATGCTTCGCTTCTGTTGCTTTTTTATCATATCGCTCACAGTAACTGCTACTGGTTCCTTTTATCATATTGCATGCTATTTTCTTTTATTGTAATATAAGAAACTGCGTTCGATATATTCCATTATTTGATATATTTGATAGATTTGATTATATTTGATGTAGAGTTCAGCTTTGCTGTGTATCCAGTCAGTCAGCAAAACATAATTTGACGTAGTCGGCATCGTATGAAGTAAAACTCTCTCTATTTAAGAAAAAAAAATGTTCCTCGACTTGCTGTGGCAGGTGGAAACCATTGCCTTACGGTGTTTGGGCCAGAGTGGTCTGGTGGTGCTGGGCAGTTGGGCCATGCCAGGGACAGAGGGACGGGGGCAGGGGAGGGGGCGGGGGGAAGGGGTTTAGGGAGGGACGGGTGGGAATGGATGAAGGTGTTTAGGGATGGAGCGGGGTGTGTGGGGGTGGGGCAAGGATGTGTGTTTGTGGGAGGGGGGTGGGGGGGGGGGGGGGAGGGGGGGTGTGGGTTTATTGATAATCCGGGGGTGGGGGCGTGGGGGGGGTTGAGTGTGTGTGTGTTATTTAGAGAACAGATTGGGGGGCCTGGGGGAAGGGTTTTAGGGACGGACGGGGGGTTAATGGAGGCCTTTAGAGAAGAACCGGGGGATTGGGGGAAGGATTTTAGGGACGGACCAAGGGTGGGGGAGGGCTGGACCAGGGTCTGGAGGGAAAGGTTTTAGGGACAGGGCGGGGAGGTGGAGGTGGGGGATGATTTCAGGAACAGCCTGGGGTGGAGGAGGGTGTCAAGGGAAGTCTTTCAGGGTTGTTTGGGGGGAAGGATTTTAGGGACGGATGTGGTGTCTGGGGGGACCTTTGATGCCACTGTTTAGATTCCACTGTATATACGTTTATGTCCAGGGATTCTGTTAAGGGAAGCTGCTGGCTCGGCAAAGGGACGAGATGTCTGAGCTCCCCAGTTGCCACGCTCTGATTTGCTGTGTAGCTCTACGTTAAACACACCTGCGCACAAAGGTTAGGCCAAGCTGACTCTCTAAAGCTGTTAGAAGTGACGAATTAAGGGACCTCTCATCCAGGGAGTCAGCCTCGGGAAGGATGGGGAACAAAGAATGGATGGGGAAAAGATCTGCGTTCTCTTCGGTGATGCAGAAAGAGCCTCTGGGTGAGGACGTTGTGGTCGCAGGAGGAGACAAGCCGATAGAGTGCTGCGATCCGCAGAATGTTGGTTGGAAGTCGGACAAAGGTAATTGTCCAAAGGGGACAGCAGGCAGTGACAGCCTGGGGGGTGAGAGGAGGGGACAGCAGGCAGTGGCAGTGTGGAGGGTGACAGGAAGGGACAGTAGGCGGGGACAGGCCTGGGGGGTGACAGGAGGGGACAGCAGGCAGTGACAGCCTGGGGGGTGAGAGGAGGGGACAGTAGGCGGGGACAGGCCTGGGGGTTACCGGAGGGGACAGCAGGCAGTGACAGCCTGGGGGGTGACAGGAGGGGACAGGAGGCCATGACAGCCTGGGGGTGACAGGAGGGGACAGCAGGCCGTGACAGCCTGGGGGGTGACAGGGCACGGGGCGGTGATGTGCCCAGGGCCGTTGGGAGAGCCACCAGAGGCGCAGGGGCTGACAGGTGACGCTGGGTGGTGAAGGCCCCAGGGGGTGACAAGAGGGACACCGCAGCCCTGGGGGGGTAACAGGGCACGGGGCGGTGACAGGCTGGGGGACAGCAGGGACACCGGCGGCCCAGGCGGGGCTGATGAAGGCCCCTCCCCCAGGGGCGCTGAGTGGCCCCCTGAGCCCCTCTGTCACAATGCGGAGCCGCCCGGGTTGCCATAGCGAGCAGCTTGGCCTGGCAGCGCTGGTGCGAGGAGGGAGCGGAGGCCGAGCCAGGGCCTGTCGCCATCGTCCTCCCACCGGGGCTGCGAGGAGGAGCCGGCGGGCTCAGCCCGCGCTGCTGGCCCCAGCCCCTCGGTGGGCCCTGACCTGCTGTGGGGGCCGCGAGGCCAGCTGCTGCGTGAGGTGCCATCGCGGAGCGGGCACCGCCTGGCCCCGGCCATGTCGTGTGTCCACTACAAGTTCTCCTCCAGGCTGAGCTCTGATGTGGTCACCTTTCACGGCCCCCACATCTCCCTGCGCGACCTCAGGCGCCAGATCATGGGCCGCGAGAGGCTGAAGGCGACCCGCTGCGACCTGCAGGTCACCAACGCCCAGACCATGGAAGGTGCGTGGGGGCGGCGGGCGCGGGATGCGGGGACCGGCCGGCTGGCGGCGGCGCAGGCGCCCAGTGAGGCGGTTGGGCCGCGGCCGGCAGCGGTGACTTGTGCTGGGGCCTCAGAGCTGCTCTTCCGTGGTTGTGCGCTGGCAGCTGGCGTCAGGGCTGTGTGCGCAGCCAGGCACAGCAGCGTACGGGGTCCGTGTGCGACACCGCGCGTGGAAGAGGTTTGGTTTCTGGGAACCCTTCTAGGTAAAACGATAAGGGAATGTGGGACAATGCCTTGTCATCACAAACCTGCCAGATTTCTTTGAAAGCCGGCAGAGAAGGCTGAACGTGATAGAAAAGGAGTGGATGGCTAATTTGAAGGGGAAAAAAGTGGGTTTGGTGACTGAAATTTGTCTTCAGCCACTTTTACTCCACCGCATTGGAAAAGTGGTGCTTGGCTGCTGCAGAAACTGCTCAGTAGCAACGTTTGGGATCAAGAGTGTATCTGTGAGTGAGAATCTATGCAGACCCTGGAAAGCCATCTTGTAGACGAGCGTTCTGTCTAAAGTATACTTGGCATTTCTTGCCAATACAGCTTCTTTGCTACACCAAAGACATTTTCATTCAGATGCTATTGAGCATCATTTCTTCTTTTCTTTCAAACGGTGCATTTTTGTCGTGGTACTGCGTGTTAGACGGTGTCAGGGCAGTACTGAAGTTTTATGGCAGATCAGTTATGGTGAATATACCTAAAAATGTTCTTCGAGAAGCCCTAAGTTCTTTTGAATCTCAGAAATGGTGCTTGATTCTCAGAGACGGTAATGGTTTTGTATTACTTAGTGCGCTGTTTCAGTTTGGTAACCTACCGTCTGGCAAAGCTTGCATGTGATTAAAGACTTTGGAATATGACTTGTCAGAAATAAAAAGACTTGGAAACCGTTTCCATTCCTTAAACATTCAAATTTTATCGGTTGGGGTTTTTTTCCTTTTTCCTGTGGTTCTGTGACATTCCCACAACACTCTTTTCTTTACAATGTGTACTCATAGGATTTTTTCCTCTCCCTGTTTGATGTATTAAACAGAATGACATGCCTGCTCCGGTAACTGTAACTTTGGCCCCAGCCTTTCGAGTGGTTGGACCTAAACACGCTGTTTACCTACAGATGGGTAAAGTATGTTCAGGAGAGTATCTGTGAGGAGACTTAACAGCACGGTGTTAGGGGTCTTGGGGGTGTTACGGGGTCGCGTGTCATACGGCGGTAGAGATAGACATGCAGGTAGAGGCAGATGTACAGGTGGTGACACAGATGCTTACTGGAACTTCTGTAAGGGTGTCTTCCCTGTGGAAATGCAAAAATCCCCCCGTGGTTGTCAGAGCAAAGCTAAGGAATACATTTCAGTGTCATACACGTGTATGCCAGATTTTGGGGTTTTATACATAACCGTGAATTTCCGTTTTTGTTGAACAGCATCTACGTGCTTAAAGTCACCTTCAGAAGATGAAGGAAAGAACTAGGCCAGGATGTCCTGCCTAAAGGGGGTTCTTGGAGATCTTCCCTGTGGAGATATGGTAGTGGGTTTTATAACTTTGTGCAGGAGTCCTGACTAAATGTTGGCGTGATCTTGGAAAGACCCTTCAGTGAACCTTGAGTGAAGATGGCCAACTTGTTCAGATTTTTCCGAGCCGCGTGATCACGGAAATCTCGTATTAGAAGCAATGCTAATAGAAGCTAAAAGTAAACAGGATTTTGCACATCCTGGGGAAAAAAAAAAAGAGGTGGACTCTTTTTGAAGATGGTGGGAAGGCAAAATGGATGGTTGGGATGTGTTTTAAAAGGTGGGAGGCGGGGTGGGGGAGTCCTCTTCCGTGCTCACTATTATAGAGACATGTTCTAGGGTTTTGTAAGCTAACAGGAGCAAAAGCAATGAAAGTTAGATCAGGAAAGAGCCTCATGTTGTAGCAGACTCTGCTTTAGTGACTTTAGAGACCATTTTGCTGTTGGCATTGAAACGATTCAAAACAAATGGAAAAGATTTTGCTGCTTGTGTTTGACTATCAGACCTGAAGATTTCTGGAAAGGTGCCGTGAGTGTGTGGACATGATAAAAGCATGACGCTGTGTGTAAAATGTTGCTTTTCTATCTGTAAAGGGATTCCCTGAAGTGCTATGTCATGACATATTAATATCACTCTTACGAACTGACTGATGCTTTCTCTGTATTGATGTTGTTTCCAGAATACACAGATGACAATGCCCTGATTCCAAGGCACTCATCGGTAACTGTTAGGAGAGTCCCTGTTAGAGGAGTTAAAGCTACCGGCAAGACAGACCTTGGGTAAGTAGCCATAACGCGTTGTGTCCTGTGGGAGGGGTTTCAGTGTGTTCACCTTTGTGGCTGTTGGTTTACGGAGGCATTCCGGTTGTATCTTTCTTGTTAAAGCTGCTGTTAAATTGTGTTGTGACAGGGCAGATTTGAATGTATCTGTCCCAAAGCAGACTTAGATTTTTCAGCCCGCTGGGACGTGGCTTTCAAACTCCGTTCAGACGTTTGAATTGAGTTTGTTCTTGGGGTTGGTTTTTCTGAGAGTCAAGTTCTCCATCCTGTTTCCTCTAAGCAGAGAGATCCCTTATTGTATGCTTTTGCTTGTATTGCTTTTAGAGTAAACGGAGAGACACATTGCAGTGTGAACTGGTAATTGGTTCCCATCTACCAGCAGTCTGAGTCTCAGTGTTTGACTGCTTCCTTTGTTTGGGGGCGGGGGGGCAGGGTATTCTTACACCCCAGAGGGGTGGGGGTGGCGGGGCTGCATGCTGTCTCCAGAGGAAAGACTGAGAGTGGCCAGCTGGCAAACCGTGCAAACAAGAAGTTTCATTCTTAAGTGATTCCTATTAGTTTCCTAAAGACGATGCCTGTGTCGAGCAAGAGAAAAAGAGCAACGTCCTAAAGCGTATTGCCTTTTGTGCCAGGACGGTGAAGGAACAGTTGATCTTTTCCAAACCTGAAGCTCAGAAAGCAGTTGAGCACGTTCCCAAATGTTGGTAGTTACCTTTCTAAGTTTGATTTCACCCTAAGCTGTTCTCTGTGCTCCAGGTATTACTGCTGTATTCCTCAGATTTATGGAGGACAGAGAATCTGATTACAATTGCAGATATTCAAATGTAAGCCTGACTACAGCATTGTCGCTGTCATCGATGTATTCGTACAGTCCAGTTCTGTATCAGCTGCATCAGCATGGTTTGAATGGTCATGTTTTCCAGCCTTCTTCAAGATAGACCTCTCCTCCACCATTAGCAGATATTATTGACTTGTGGTTTTGCCGTGTCTTTCTAATGTTAGTTCTCAATAAATAAAGTATACCGGCGAGTTTCAGCGTGTCTCAAACCAACAGTACAGCAGCATCCTAGTACCCATGAAGCATCTGCAAGCAAACCCCCCTGCATGTATGTGGCTCTCCTGTAAGCTTTGGGCATATTAGTGCTTCCAGGCACTACCAAGAGTTTCTGGATGCCACAGCACTGTGCTGCTAAGCATGGCCTTGTTTGGGGGGTTAATTTAGATGGGGATGCTTAGTGCTGTCTTGTCAATATAGCCTCCATTTCTGGTTGGATGGCACCCTCTCCTGGTGTTGGCATGCTGCCCTAAAATGAGAGACTAGGTGCCACTAGCATCAAAGATCCAAGAAATACCTGCACGTGGGGATAAGGGATGAATGCCGCTGCTCTGCTAAAGTTGCAAATGGATCAGGCAGGTCAGCTTTCTATTCCTTCAGCTGGAACCATTGTGGAAACAACTGGTAGAGTCGTTAATGTTTGGGAATGGTGAATGCATGCTGTCATGGTGGAGAGGCCTTCAGGAATGCGTTAGTCACCTTGCAGTATCTTCCTCAAGGCAAGTGGATGGAAGAAACCGTGGTGTGGGAATCTAAAGCTTTTCCTCGCGCTTCCTCATGTTCAGGAGGTACGTGGCTGTACTTGCGAGCCTGGTGGTGGTGTAGCAGTGGCAGGAAGTATGAGCCTTTCTATTTGTGCAGGAATTGCACAGCAGCCTTTGGGTTGCCCCTGCTCGTGGGACGCTTTGGATGAGGTATGAATTGTTTGTTAACTAGATCGGCGGTTGCATGTTTGATTCATGAGTAGCATGCAGGTACAGACCAATGAGTATGTGGAATCTCGGCAAGGGCTTGTGTGTCATAAGCGTTTCCTAAAATATTGTAGCATGTTCAAGATGATCTTAAAGCAAGTTCTGGTAATCAAGACTTTTTTTCTTATTTTTTTAACACAGGCCTCCTCGATCACAGAAAATCCTAGGAACTGCTTTCAGGTGATGTTTCTACTGCTATTGGTAGTCACTTTAGGCTAAGTATGGTAGGTACCTGAACACAGTGCTGGGGCTTCCACCAAGAAACACTTTTCTACAGACAACTGTTCTTGTTTTGTCAGAGGAGTGTAGAAACCAAAGTGCTCTATCTGGTACCTATTTGTGATAGTGGGGCTATACAGATTGCCTGAAGGTGCCTTCGTATTTGTATGGCTGACTATTCAAGAACAGAAAAATGTAGCACAGTCTTCACAGTTTTGGTACTTAGAGAGCAGAAAGAAAATATCTGAGGACTTCTTCTTGCACTGCTGTATTCTGTATCTTAGAGTAATTGGGGACAAAGAAGGAATGGGATTTTGGGTTTTATTTCAGTAGCACTGAATGTACCAGGAGAGCGCACTTTATGTACAGAAATAAATTTCCATATTCATAAGACTACCAGTACACAATGTTTTGATGTTCAGGTTTTATTAACTGTTTTCACTGCTTTATGTTGGTTACAAGTGCTTTATTTTAAGTTCTGATCATCTTTCTTTCTTCTTCTAGAAGTCGAACTGAGCCAGCGAGTAGAACATCAAAAGAGGTATGTAAAAACGCAAGCTGAAACTTTTTTCTACATGCTGCACCTAAGTCTAAGCTATGTAGCCTTGTACTAATTGTTTTTATATATTAAAAAATATATAAAATATATATGTTTTATCTATAATATTTATTTTATATATATAAAACATATTTTCCAGTGAAATATAGTGTATGCTGTAAATCCAATGTATTTAATTCAGCATAGTGAAAACCGAGCAATGCCAACTTTTGCGCGGTTCTAATGTGAATAATGGTATTTGTGCCTAGTAAGGCATTGCATTTCGTACTGAATAGGCTAGACTATTTCTTGTACGACTGTGTGTTGTACCGATAATGTATGCTCATTTGTAGAGCTTGTAGGTTCAAGGTTTGCACCACTGAACTTGGTACACCACCACGTTGAATTTACATTTGGAAAAGGGGCAGCATTTTTTTTCCGGTCAGAAAACACTGTTGTTCTGCTGCTAAGACATGAATAAGTAACTCGAGGAGATACTTGACTCGTAATGGCCTAGATCTCCATTTGGCCCTTGGGGGGAATGCTACGTGCCACGATGCATTTCAAAATAGCCCTCATAGTACAAACATTGCTTTGTGGTGGTGTTTGGTTTTCGTCTGTAAGTATAACTGCTTTTTCTTCACTAGAATGGAGTGAGGCATTACACGAGCTCTAGGTCACTGGATCTGATCACTTTGAAAGCTCTTAGGATAACTTAATCTAGAAATTCATGAACTTGGGGTCTAATTAAAGTAAACGAAAGACAGCGCAAAAACTATACTGCATTCATGTATCACACCTGTGTGCATTTAGTAAATGATGAGCTATTAACTGATTAATTTATAAACTGCGCTGACAATGTTTCCTGTAGTGACACTTCCTTCTCAAATAAATGGAAATAATTATTTTAGATCCTTTCGAGCTGCAAATGGACAGCTTCCTTAACCCTCCGTCTTTTAAGCAGTTGTGAGCATTTGACAAGGGTCCCCCTCTGAGGTATTCTGAGCAATAGGTTGATCTCAGGAGGGGTTGGTTACTTTAGTTTCTTCTCATTAACAACGTAGGCATACTTCAGCTGTTTAAGGTTTGGACTTTGTTTTGAACAAGTATAAATTCCACTGGCTTGGAGGTGGCTCTTCCAGTGACACTCAGAGGATATAGCGCAGGCTTTCATACAGCAGTAGGGGTGAACTATTGCTCTGTTTTGATTGTAGAACTTGAATATGTGTTTAATTTTTCTGAATAGGTTGGCGACCCTTCTGCACCTCTTTCTCTGGCCCAGCTTATTAAGGTATGCTTAGATGTACTTGCTTGTGAAACAGTGTTTGTAAACCTTACACTGTGCTCTCTAGC
>NW_024427412.1:0-43020 GCF_017639655.2 Falco naumanni
CTTCCTGAAGATGTCAAACAAATTCTGTTTGTTTAAACAGCCACACAATCTCATTATTTATTGCATTTTGTACTAAGTCAGGTTGCAAGGGCAGGGACTGTTTCATGGCTGTCTGTATGGGATTCAGCAAAATGAGCTCCCAAAGAGTGACTTGCACAAAGAGTGAAAGCACAAAGAGTGCTGTCGTTTATAAACGAGCCAATTGATTATAGATGTACACGAGCTAGGTGAGAACTGTAAAAAAGACACTGCAAGTAATGAGATTCAGAGGTTTGGATTTTTTAATTTTTTTTTTTTTTTGCTGCCGTTCATGTAACAAATGAGGAAGGTGGAGCCCTTTGTGGTATCCTTTGTGGTGTAATTGTATGCCCTCCTGCTTTTGGACGTACATTTGGATTTGGGCCTCTTGGAATGGAGGCCATTGACCTAGGCAGGGCAGCCACCCCTAACCGCATTCCGAGCGGGCTGCTGCCCCTCAGGGCCGGGGCTGGCTCCCCACAGGCCCGGCACAGCCTGCCCTGCCTGCCCAGGCTCTCCAGGGCCCTGCTTTCTCCGCCGTTCCCCGAAGCCCGCGGTGCCCCAGGCCTGCGCACGGCCTCCGGGCCGCGGCCACCCCGCTCCCCTCAGCCCCGCACCGCGCGGGAACGGCCGCCGCCTCGCGCCAGGCACTGAGGTACACCGGCCCCCGCGCGGCTCCCGGCCCGCCCGGGCCCTCAGCCCCGGCACACCGGCCGCCTGCGCCCGCCGGCGCCACCGGGAAGGTGGGACCCGCCATTGCCGTGCATAGTTTATGTCAGCGGTTAGCACTTATAGCTGCAGTGAGTTCTCTAGATATAGGGTGTAACCAAACGGGCACAGAGGGTTGGTCTCAACTCAGTGCCCATTGCTCATCTAGGACCGCAGTTAGCATGGCGTGCAATGCACATCATTGATG
Source organism: Falco naumanni (assembly GCF_017639655.2). Taxonomy (NCBI): domain Eukaryota; kingdom Metazoa; phylum Chordata; class Aves; order Falconiformes; family Falconidae; genus Falco; species Falco naumanni. Next base: position 935 of record NW_024427412.1, read on the forward strand.
ACTGATGTCACCCATTTCCGGCAAGTCTTTGGTCTTCTGTGGAGTCCACTGAAGAAAGATTGTGATTCTTTCCTATGTTGTGGGCATTAGAGAAACGATACGATACTCTATGGTGTGACGAACGTTAGCCTAGCTCACTCTGTTAATGGTCATCAATGGCTGTTTGCAGGTCTTTCTTTGATGGAGGCAAAAAAGTTAAGTTCCTATTTCCATTTCACTGAGCCTGTTAACCTGAAGAATAAAACCCTGCTGGAAAAGGCTGACCTCGACCCATCCACTGACTTTCTAGACTCTCTGGAGCGTGATATCCCACAAGGTAAAGGTAGAAGAATCGACAGATGCAATGAAAGGGAAGGCAGCCTTGAGTAGTCTGGGAAATGCTGAGGTGACAGGATGCAGGTCACTATGGAGTTTGGTATGCTTCTGAGGAGCTCCTGCAAATCTGTAAAGGAATTGTATCCTTTACTAACTATTGTACTTAGTTCCCTTCTTAAGCAAATCTAAATGCTTACAGTGGTAGATGTAAGTGTACCAGAGCTGTTACATCCTCACAACAGATCTGACCACATCAGCAGTTAATAACCCCTCTGCCTGAGTGGCATATTGTCTCTTGGCTTGGGTAAAGCCTGTGACAGCTGGTGTCCCTGTGGGGAGAGATAACTCCGCCAGTGACAGAGGGAATTTATGTGGTTTGAAGTATTGAAGAGACCTCTTGTCTCACCCGGTATTGCTGCTCTTTATCTAAATGGGCTCTCATTAACACTAAGCTGGTATCTCTGAGAGGCTGAATTCAAATGTTCCTTTGATAAACTGTGTTAGATGCTGCAGTGTGGAATAATCTGTATTCTAGTGGGATTACACTGGAAGCAGAAAGGAAGATGTGCCTACTGGAATGTATTTTCAGTTCACATCTCTATTGTTCTGCTGGACAACTGTTAAGTATATTTAAAGCTTCTTCCTCTGGCAGGCTATTTCTCTAAAGAGATGGGCATGATTTTTATTTGCTTCTAACTACCTTTTGCTGATTTGTTGCATTTTTTTGGATTGGGCCAAGTGTTTTCATGGCCTGCTGTCTAGAAAGAACAGAAAGAAAGATTCTTGGGTCATAGTCAGAACTTAAGTTTGCTATTTTATTCCTATCCTGGAGTAGCAGGATAGGATAGTAGGTGACCTGTGCCTGATGGATTTGGCTGGAAGGACAGTGAATTACCAGTGCTCTGACTTTCAGACTTCATGTGTGTGTGATTAGACAAGATATATATATATATATCTTGTCCAATCTTTCCTTTGACTGAGAAGGAACCTAGTGAGCTCCTGCCTGAATTCTGAACATTTCTGACTGTTCAGAGCATAAACAGTGCTAAAATGTAAACGATTGTTCAACTTACTGGGAGTGTCCTTGCTGCAGTCATTTTACAAAGGTGTAGTCTGGAGGGACTGCACATTTTTATGTATGCTGGCCCATTGAGCTGGCCCTTTTGACTCAAAAAGGAGTATTGCAAGGGAGATTAGGTCCTAGATACCTCCTAAGAAAATTTTAGCTGCAGTTTTGTATGGTAGTTCAGGCATTGCTACTGTTTGCATTCCCTGCCCACCCTTTTTTTCCTAGGGTTTGTGGTAGGGAGACTTTTTAATTTTGTGAGGCCTGAAACCATAGAGCCACTGCAACAGGCGATAAATCTGGGGTGCTTTCTATGTTTCCACTAGAAAACAGGCACCAAGGGCTAAGAGCCTGGAGACTAATTTGCATCACAGAGCTGGTTTTAGCCCCCCTCAGCTGTGATGAAGAATGGCACCTTTGAAAGATTACAGATACAATTCTGCAGTGTTTCACATCTAGTTCAAGGGACCAGGCAACTGGCAGGTCATGCTGTGTGTTAGACATGAAGATGGCGGTTTTATTGAAGTCTTTAAATCAAATTTGACTTGTGGTCAAATTTTACACAGTGGCAGATAGAAAGTGAGGCTCAGCTGTGCCACTGTCGTGTTTGTCTTCCTGTCGCAACCTGCGGTCTGAGTAAGTGTGAACCTTTGCCCCGTTCCTGGGAGGTTGTTGCTGTTAGTGCAGATCTCTGTCTCCTCAAAAAAGTTAATTCTCAAAGACTACCTGAGCTCAAGTGCAGCTGAGCGCTTCTTAATGGAAGAAAAGAAGATTCATCATGGTGCCTGTGCAGCTCTGGCTGCTCTGTTCTGCTCCTTTTTGGACTGAACCTGAGGATTGATGGAATGAGCTTGTCAGGCGAAGGAAGTAAGACAGGAACTGGTTACAGGATCAGCAAGGCATGTAGCCTCTCTAATTGCACTCTATCACATGCAGATAGGAGCTCTGACATTAAAGAAAGATCAATCCACCCCCCTTTAACAAGCATTCAGGTTGCCTGAAGTACTGGTTGCTTGTGAAAATGTAGGGGGAAAAAAAAGAACAGGAGGTAGACACAGGCTTTCTGCTGACTTTATCTGCACGGCTCTGCCGAAGTCCCTCACTCCAGGTTGCAAGGTACTCAAACTCTGGGTCTTGAATTACCCTCTTTCAATTCTGCCAGTTCATGTTGGTCCTGACCCAGCGCAGACAGTGCTTTTTCTATTTCCTGACATGTTGTTCATAGCTCTGGCAAATCCCCTCATTTTGACCCGAAGCTTTTCTTGTCTTTCTTGGCTAGATCCACTCTTGAACAGTTATTGTCAGAGCAGAAGTAGGAATTCCCAAATCTATTGACTCTAGAATTGTGACCGAAGCCAAAATCATCTCTGCCCTCAATAAATACACAAAAAATTGACCGGGTTGAGTAACATGTGAGTGATGCTCCCAGCGTGCATTAGGATTCTCCCTTAAAAGACCTAAAGAACAGGACTGAGAGATTAAGGGCTGATTTTAACCTGTCTAAAAGTAACAACTCTTTTGGAATAGTTTTCTTGATTAATTGGAAACTGAACATCTGTGGTGGCTGTCAAGGGTGTAACTGTCATCAAATGTGTGGGGTGTCATAATAGGAGAGCAGAGGTGTCTTACAGAATGGAAAATTGGAGGCAGAGAGAACATTTTATATGACAGCTGAGAGGTGGGAAGAAAGGAAGTTAAACCAGATTGAATAAAGGAAACAACGGTAAAAGCAGAGAGTTTAGTGCAAGATTGGGGAACCTGGAGTTTTGTAACAAAACTGTCTGCCACCCTCATCTTAATCAGTGATATCTGTGGTGATTGCAGGTTCCAGATTCTGTCCGCGTGTCTGTCTATTGGGTTATCTGTGCACTTCAAGAGTTCAGACTATGTTGCTGCTCCTCCCCTAATCATACTGTGAGTCTGTCTGGTTTTTCTTGGTGTCTCAGCTCCCAGAGACAAGTGACTGTGTAACTTAGATTTTACTTTAAAAATACATTTTTGTAAATGATTGTAGAGAAAAGTGGGAGAATGCAAACCCTGTCTCAAAAGCAAATTCAATTGGCTTATCCCCTCTAAAGTCGCCAGCTCTCTGAGCCAAACTCATGAATTTGAGTGGCCCGACTCATGATTTTTGAACATGGAGGGGTTGTGATACTGATCTTCTGTCACCACAGTATCAGATCATGTAATGCTTCTTTCTGATCCAAATGGCCAGCTGGCCATCATGTTGCATGCTGGGATCTGTAGGTTTTGCTGGCCATATGTCTGCCTTAAAGATAAGCTTGTTTGCTCTAGTCTAAGCAGACAATCTGCTCAACTTTATGCACAATTAGATATAGCCTTTCAGCTGCTGGCAGATTGCCAGTGTGGTCCTTTCTGTTGCATGGAGTTTGGCACCCTGGGTGGTAGCATCTCAGGATCTAGAGTTGTGGCAGTTTTACATGTGCTTGTAGGTAATGGAATGGTGAAAAAAATAGCAGAAATTCCTAGCATGCCTACAGCATTTTCACTTGATGACCTAATGTTGCATAGGTATGAAATAATGGTCACCTGTCAAGCATTGACATGATGGGAAAAGTGAAAATGGAGGGGGAAGGATGATTTTACTGTCACCATAGTATCAGATCAGGCTATGCTACATTCTGCAAGGACAAATGAAAGGGGATGGGAGAAAGCCTAAGGTACTAGCATAGACTGGAAAGCTTGGGAGGAGGTAAAACAGGGGATGCAGAATTCAGGTCTTTGGTGCTTTCAAAGTACAGTTCAGAAAAGCAATAAATTGACTCTGAGTTTTGTTACAGATTGCTGACTCAGATCACTTTGATATGGAGATAAGGGTTAAAAAACTGATGCAGTTAAAAACTGATGAGGGAGGGGAGGTATGTTGGAGGCAAAGGAAAAGAAAAATGGGGATAGGAAAAGATATGAGTGGGAATAGGATTTATAAAAGAAGACTTTATTCACAAGTCATGACTCCCAGTCAATGAAGAGCTGCTTCTGGCTGAAAGCCTACCACAGTTCACTGGTGGAATAAGGGCAGGAATTAGAATTTAAAAAGCAATATAAAAGAAATACAGAAAGTTGGGAACAATTAATGATGGATATAATTTGGAATTTATATTGAGTAGAAAATGACAAGGAAGCCAGGATAACCTGCAGTAGTCCCTGACAACTATAAGGAGGACTTTTTCAACTATATTGATAGGAGAAGAAAGCATAGTAATGGTACTGGAAACTGTCACTGAATGGTGAAGGTAAAAAGGCTGATAAGAAATGTGGAAGAGCAGAAATGCTCAATTTTTTTTTCTGGTTTGTTTTGGGGAAGAATAAGGACTCACATGAAATGAAGACAATAAAATACTCTTTCAGACAGTTTTCAGACTGTTTGCTGTGGGAGGGTAGTTAGACAACCTTTACTGTGTGTCAAAAAATGAAAATGGCTGAGCCAGATAAGTTACTGCTGAAATCATTATCTCAGGAGACTTGTGGCACACTTACGATGTTAACCTTTAATAAATCCCAGCATTGCAGAAATATTCCCCTAAACTTATCTTAATTGGTAGTTGTGATTTAGAAATCACTGAATGGGCATATTTCTGGAGAGGGTCAGAAGGGGATTCAGCTGGGACTAGTGCTAGTACTGGTATTCTTGAACTTATTCATAAATGATCTAGGAGTAAAGAATTGGTGGAGAGGCAAATAATGACAAGGGCAGGACAGCTACAGAGATCTGGTAAACTGGCCTTGCTTAAAGAAAGTACATTTTGATGTAGCTACTTGCAAAGTCACAGACCTAAGAGCAGGGACTGGAAGCCAGACTTTGTGAGTTGTATTCTGGAAGCTGTGGCTCTGAAAGGAAATCCAGGCACAACCCACTGAACATCAGCTCCCAGTCTGATCCTGAAACTTAAAAGGCTAATTTGATCTGTAGATTTATAAACAGGGGTGTAGCAAATAGGAACAGGGAGGTGATTTTTTTTCTGCGCATGCTGTTAGTGGAATCAGGACTGGATTACTGCACATTGCAAAACTGGAGAGTTACAGAAAAGAGCCACAAAAGGATTCAAGGGCTGGTGAGAGACATAAACAGTTCAATCTGTTTATCTTGCAGGAAAGAACATGAGAATGACTGTATTACACTGTGTAAATACTCCATGGAGTTTAAGTATTGATTATCGAAGATCTATTTAGTATAGCAGAGACAGGCGTATCAGGAATCAGCAGCTGAATATTATAGCCAGAAAAATGAAAATGAGAAACTAGGTACAAATTTTAACAGTAAAATTACTACCGGCTAACAAGGATAATGGAGGAATTTGTGTCTCTTGGTATCTTAGCATCATTCTGGATGTCTTCCTGGGAATTGTGTTTTAGCCAAAGGCAAATCTAAGTTGCTAGTCCCAGACATGAGTAACCGAGTTAAGTTTAATGTAGGAGTACAGAACAGGTGATTTCCTGATATGCCTGGCTGTAAACTTGATGACAGCCATGGAGGGTGATTTTTAGTTTGGGCTTCTTCAGTGTCAGTGACATTAACGCAAAGGTGGCAATGTGCTCCTGAGACAGCGACTCTAAGCACAGGACTCTCCGTACAGCTGGCTTTACACTCTGAACTATGACGCATGAGGGCTCAAAAGAGGACTGAGGAGATTCCTGACTTATTGCCATGCATTGTGTAGGGTAGACTGGGGAGCTGAGACCTCTCAGATGTGATTGCTCTGACTCTGTAATGCTGGGATTTCGTAGCGTCATTCTAAATGGGTATACAGTGGCAGGGTGGATCATAGTGAGTCTTGTCTAGTTGCTGTTTCATGATTCAGCCAGAGAAGTGCCTAGAGAGAAGATCGTTTACCATTTTGACTGCGGAAGAAGTGACAGCCACTCAGTCTGTAGCTCCGTTTCTTCACCTGAAAGTGCAGTGATTTTGAGGCATTCCTTACACAGCATTGCAGACAATGGGATTTGTGGCTGTTTCCTTGGCTGAATACTTTGGGCACTAGCCTTTCTGCAGACTTGCTGAACAGTAGCCTGGGTTAGACCACTCATAACCTCCTGTTCTCTGAGCTTCATTGGCACGCTTTTTACCGGTTTAGCAACAGCTGGTGCTTAATGGGCCCTTGAAGATAGAGAGGCTGCGTTTCTAAGTGGGAGATAATTTCCTTTGGCCACTCTCAAGGCCCATTTTGGTAGCTCCATCTTGGTTGCCCCAAAAGTCCAGGTGCTGGAAGTAAGGCGGCCAGGAGGCATGAACCTGCTTTATCTCCATGCATTAACACAGCTAATTAACTCCCTTTCGACCCACCCTCCAGGCGATTAATCCTCTATCAGCCTAGTCTCCAGCCATTTGAAGAGTCTGTGTCTGCAGAGGTATTTACAACCCCCAGCTAGCGAGCAGAGAGCAAGCCTGCCCGTTATCAGGGCTCTAAGACAAATGGCTACCTCCCCAGTGGCCTTGCAAAATCCAGCAGTGCTATGCTGTGCTGGCCACCTACTTTCACCCAGCCTCCCTTCTCCGCTAACATTTCACTGATGTGACCTGAGCCCTCCCCTTTCATTGCTTAACAACAAGCAGCACCTCCCCAGCTCTGTGAAAACTGAGAGCAAAAGCACTTTACTTCTTAGCCTGCCAAGAGCCACACGGGGACAAGGCTTTTCAAGCTGTCTTGCTGAAATTCAAACTAAAAGACCCATAATGAATGAGAGGGCAGTGCTTCATATTAGCAAGGATAAAAAGAGGTAGCCAAAACATAGAACAAAACTCCTAGTGTGGCTCACAGCTATCCTCATTCCTGGCTAGGAGAGGTGATCTGTAGGTCTGGCAAATGTGTGAAACTGAGCTACAGCATCCCATGGAGTTACCTGACATTTATAGAAGTGTTTTTGACAAACTTCATAACACAGTAGTGCAGAAGGAGTAAAACAGATTAGCGTGCATCAGAACAGTCGGCTTTCGGATGTAAGAATCGAACCAAACAGTTAGCTCAGTGGGCTATTACTTAAAGCGTTGGTACCTGAAGTTCTCTGTTAAAACTGAAGTCATCCATCCCTAGAAATAGTTCCAGGCTGGCCGTAGCTGCTGCTTTCCAGCAGGGCGCACTGTGGTCCAGGCGTTGTCAGTGCTGCGCACAGAAAAGGAGGCTATAGAAAAGCAAAACGAGAAAGAAAAGCACCGAGAGCAGCATCAAATTGAGGAGAAGGTATGGCCTGAGTTTCCAGGCTGTGTGTGGTATATTGACCTTCTGAACTGTAGGTATGGAGAAGCTACTCTGTCCCTTCCAAGCTTAGGCAATTTCTGGAATGGTCCTGGGGCTTTTCAATAGCTTTCTTCGCACCCTTAGTGATTACAGGCATGCAATGGATGTACGCAAATACATAAGCATGTCTCCTACATCCTTCAAAAGTAGAGACACTCTTCATGTTTTTGGACTGAGGAGCCTTTAAAGGCTGTTAAGGCTACGCCTGCAGCGACCCAAGAGCATTGCCTGGGAGCAATACAAGATGTTGTCCCTCTTACAAGCTGGGGTGCTGCCAGCTCAGGAGTTCAAGATCAGACTGGAACCTCTCCTGCTATGTTGCCACGTGAGGACTCCAGAGCCAGCTAGTATTAGAGCTTTTGACTGGCCGTCTGTGGTCTGCTTTGATTTCTGGAAAGGAGTCTGCTTTCCTTGGGCTTTGTGTCTATGGGTAATAAAGCAGTGCATTCACTGCTTTTGGGTCCTCGGTCTGTATCACCTCAGGGGTCTTGTTTAGTCAGAGACCTTGGATGAGTTTATACTGGAGCAGGGCTGCCCATCAACCGAGAGCTGTGGTGGAATCCTTCACTCTCCTGACTGCTGCAGTGAAAGGAGGAGGACAGAAGCAGAGTCTTCCGTAGCAACTTTCCAGGGATTATATTTGAAGTTTTTTCCTTCTCAGTAAAAGAAATCATGGCCCACTCTGTCTCCGTTTCAGCTCCTGGTTCATTGGACATGAAAAGGAGATGAACTTCTCGCTGAACTGATGGGAAATGCGGGTGAAGCCTCTTAGAACCAGAAGTTGCAGTTTTATCACCACATCGGTCAGCCTTGGCCTAGCCCTTTCTCTAGGGAATGATGAAAAATCACTTGCAGGGGAAAGCCCAGGGCAGTCTGTGTGTCACTGAAGTCACAACAAGGTCAGCTTTTGCTAGGAGTGATCTATTTCTGAGTGGCAGCTCCTGCCTGTGCAGCAGCTGGCATTGGTGCCAGCCCTGTTTATAGCTTTGCTTTGCTGTTTGCTGCCCCTTTGGCCATAGAACATTTGCAGGGAGGAAGTAATGGGCGTTGTCTTGCTTTACTGTATGCAAATGTCATATAGATTGAAATTCTGCAGGCTGAATGGGTGCGTGGCTGTGTGTAGAGGGAAAAGGATGAGACAGTTCATCTATGGGTATATTTGTATGGCAGTTGTGCTGTGCAGGTTGTGCTGTGCAGAGACAGCTAAGATATCCCAGGCATTAGAAGATGCTTAGCCATCTTTAGTGTTCAGAATTAGCTTGAATATCAACACAACTGCACTGTGCTGTGTGGATACGCTCAGTGTGACAGTCTTCTCAGAAACTGGTAAGCTCTTCAGGTAATTCGGGCCAGAATTTAGTATCTAGTTTAGTATGAGAACATCAACAGTTAATAATCCATGCCATCTGTTCCTCACCCTAAGCCCTTTTAACTAGTCCTGCTAATTTGATGATGAGGTAAGAAGTACAACTGGGGGACTGACAGGGCTTGTAGCCTTGCCCCTCCTGCAGGAGAGCGAATTGGATGTCCTCTAAGCATTCGATGGGTTTTGAATCCCAGCATCGACTGCTTTGTGTTCTCTCAGAATTCGGACATAGATGTGAGGCTCTTTGCCCCTAATCCAGCCCCCGTTCATCATTATCACCTCCTCAAAGTGGCCAGTGCTTTGTTATCAGGAGAGGCAAAATCTTACAAGGTGGCCATAATCTCCTCTGAGAGTCAGACAGATATTCTCCGTGGGTAAGAAAGTGACAGTGACCGAAAGCTCCAGGGGGGGAAGCAGGCTAGAACAAAGCTGTCCATTGCATCCTTTCATCAAACTGTTAATCTTTCTTTCAAAGACATCACATTTGTTTGGTGACAAAAGCCCCAAAGAAGCTGAATTGAGCCTGAAATCCTGTAGCAAGATTTAGAGGAAGCGTCTTTCATTCAGAGCAGGGAGGGGCGAGAGACTCCTTCTTTTTCTTCCTACCAACCAACGGGCTCACAGAAGCCCACGAAGGTGACGGATTAATGCAGGGGCTCCCCAGGTAGATGCTACGTGACTCCTGGCACGCTCCACACAGCGACCAGCTGAACAAGAAATATGGAGTGTGACAAGATCCAGCATAAACTTGTGCTTTGGAAGGAGGGTGCTTTGCCTCTCTGAGAGATTTGTAAATTTACTACAGAAGACCCAAGATACAATGATCAGTATTACAGTTGTCAGAATCCAAATAGCACAGATTTTAACCAGTTTTTCTACTCCTAAGTTTTGATTGTATATTGTCTTGCTGTTTCCTCTAGTGCACAGCCCTGTTCCAAATCTCTGTTCTGGATGCTTTCTGTGCAAAGTCTGCGTCTTTTTCTCAAGAACAACAACAAAAGTTAACAGGATTCTAGCTCTATTCTAATTATCAGGTGGATTTAGGACTTAAGGGCAAACCAACTGGGCTATAAGGGAGGCTGTAATCTGATGTGTATTACTTCTGTGCTAGCTTTTTCAGTCTTTCCCATCCTTTGCTGCTCATTTATGTCTGTGTATTGTCCCTTCTTTTGTGTTGGCATTGCTGGCTGTGCAGCCAGATTTCAGCTGGAAAAATAACTTTATTTTTGGCTAAACTATTTTTCAGCCAGATCGTTCCCTGACCTGGTTCACTGAGCAGTAAATAAACCCTTTTGTGGTCTCTGTGATGGAAGAGTGATGAGGAGGGGAATAAGGGTTTGGGGGCAGAGCCTGCTTCAACTGGATTAAGCCGCACTGTTGTCAGATGTCTAAGTACGGCCTCATTTCAGCCAGTACTTGGAGGCACCTGAATACTGTGCTCCTGGGACAACATTGCAATGCCTGGGTCTTCCTTGTCAGCAGGAAACAGGTACTTTGTGCGTAAATGGAAGGCCCAGGGCCGTCTTAATCATTTGTGCTGCAGAGGCATCCCCAGTGGGAGAGGATAATGGAGAGAAAAACCCTCTGAAGCAAGACCATTTTACTTTGAGGTTTGGGCATGGTTGTATTTGTGTGTCAAAGATGTGGCAGGCATTAGGACCACGCAAAAGCCACTTGGAAGCATCTGACTGTTTGTAAACTGTGCTTTCCTGGCTCTGGAGGCTTTTAAAAATAGTACCGAACCTGCAACCAGTCTGTGTTTTTATTTAATTATTATTAAATAGTTATATGGGGAATTGGAAATATTGACAGCAGTGTTAACGTATGGGGTGCAAGTGGTGTGTCAAGCAAATGAAAGAGATTTAGTTTGTAGCCAGTAAATGGCATGAAGGAGTCTGAGCCCCACATATAAGAGCGTTTGGATGTGTGTCCTTATGGCTGGTAGGCTGTGCCTCAAACGTCCGTGCAGCAAAATTTCCTTACAGCTGCTCTGCTTTGCAATTTGTCTTTGTTTCCTATCGACAGCAAATTAGAAGTAGGAAGCTCTTTGCAGTGCTAGATTTTCTGTTGGAGGGAAATGGAAGCTAAATCCCACGGGTGCAGTGTAGCTTTGTCAGAGCTAAGTGCCTGGGGTCTCGCAGCCAAGCAGTGGCTGCTTTTGCAAAGGGAAGCGGTTATGTTACCCCTCTGTGGGTTAATATTTGTGCTATAACTCCATACTTCACCCTCACTCAGAACTGAACTGCAGCAAGGTAGGTTATAACCTGCTCATGTGGCAGCGTATTGTGTTAATGGTAAGAGCAACCATGCTGACGCTGCTTTTCCCTTGAGACATTTCCTCCTTTGAAGAGGAATTGATAATGTCACTTTTATGACCCTCTGTGAGCTTTTGCAGCATGGAGCCTCTCTATCAGCCTGTCTAGCTCTTAAAGCTGTTTCTTCTCAAGCTTGTACTGAAACGAGGCATTGCTGAATCACCTCCGAAGCAGCAATGTTATGAGAGGTCATACTGAAAGTGGACCAGTTCCCACAGGAAAGTTCTGCAAACAGCCTTCTTAAAAGGCTTTTGTTTAAAAGCTAATGTCTCACGCACCCTGTTGCCTCTGTGAATTAGAAGATTCAGCCCATAGCTGAGACAGACATGGGGGATGAGACAGGGATTTCTATTGGCAACTGGAAAGGAAGAAGAAGCTGAGAAGTAGGTTGACTTTTGAAATTCAGCTCTGGTGTCCTGGCAGCTGTTGAAGTGCCATAAAAAAGGCAGTGGTTTAACACTGGGTGAGCATCAGAATCTTCAAAGCACTTTCCTGTTTGGGAAAGATGTAAGGAACTCCTCAGAATTCCTGTCTGCGTTTGGAGGGGTGGAGGCTGCAGCCTGCTCTAAAGAGGGAATAGGAAGCTCCAGATCTTCATCCAGCGGATATTTTTCCCATGCTCTTTCCTCCCACACAGCAGCTCCCTCCCTTCCCTTCTGGAGCAGCAACAGGCAATAGTTTCAACACAGACAGTGCTTGGCTTCCTTAGGTTTGCTGGGTGCAGCTTCAGAATTAATTTGCTCTTTTAAAAAAATGTATTTTGAAGAATGGAAATCTTACCAGAGCGGTGTTACTGTTAGAAATCTCTGGCGTGAGAGCAATGACCTCTGGTTCCCTGTACCTCAGCAAGCATGATGAGTGAAGTTAACTCTGCTGCCTGATTTAGGGATAACATAGGCTAGCTACAGCTCACACGGAGATGCAAGTAAAAATCAGTATTTAACTCTAGGAAAGCCAGCTTTTACTTGCTGTCTCTTAGTTCTATTTGTATTCCCTCCAATGCAAATAATAGTTCGTAATTTTTTTTTCCTGACAACTTTTATCTAGGAGTCTTGGTGTACCTTACAGACTGATGCTCTGAGTTTCTCAGCCTCCCAGCAAGCGACATGTTGTCTGACACAGGGGCAATGAACAGTACGGGGACTGCCCTGGGATATTCTGAGCCAATATTAGAAAGGATTTGAACCCAGCATCCCACTCCTGCATTTTTATAGTAATAGAGACCTACAGCTACCTATGCAATGATTTTACTCCAAGAACCATTTGTAATAGCAGGGAGGTTTAAAAGAGAAGAAAAAGGATAAAAGAAAAACAAAAGGATAAAAGCAGCATTTCATTTTTGCAGTTCTCAGCCCTTTTTATATTTTATTATGAAATGCATTTCTAAGGCATTTTCTTGAAGGAGGAAAGAAGGCATATTCATTTTAAGCTATTATTTCATGCTGTTCATTAGCTTCTGATTAAAGTACATTTAGAGTGGTTTATGACATCGTTATTTCAAACTCCTACAAGAAAGGTGGGCCTGAAAAAGCATTTTTTATTAATATAGTGAGATTTGAGCTGTGATGGAAGAGAACACAATTGTCTTGAAGCTTTCAAGGAGAATAACTTGCTCTGTGTCTCATGAGTTCAAATAATTTGGTCTTCTGGACCATCTCCTCAAATGCTGCTAATGTGGTGAGGTATGGGAAAAAACAGACTGAGATAATGGGCTCTAAAAGGACCAAAATAAGTGGTTAGGTTTCACGACTTTAATGCGCTGCCTCCTTAGAAGGCAAACACCAGCACTGTGTATCAGTGCAGTTTCTGAATTGATTTTGTGTGTTGCAAAGGTCCAGCCTGGAAAAGTATACTGAATAGATCACCTTTGATTGCTGTGTTAGAAATATGTCCCCAGTGATCTGGTTAGTAAAAGGTAGAAGGTGGCACGGCTGCTGCTGTTTTGGCTCTGCAGAATAAAGAGCAGCTCTATGACTAATTCTTGCTGAAAACAGGATCTGAGTGAAAATGACATTACAGTTTCATGTAATTTTTTTCCTGTCTTCAACGAGTGTTGTGTCAGTCCAGGTGGGATTGCCCTGAAGTAACCTGCTTGTTTTGTTCAGGTCCTTATTTCACAGGAAGACTTATGCAGCATCAGCAAAACTTTATTGTCCCTATTTGCATAGAATTAGATGCAGAACCAAGCATCAGAGAAGAGCTAGAAAGCTGTAACAATTTAATATTCCCCAAAGGTCTCACATTTGTGAAATGACAAATCTGAGCCCTTTGGGAGTTGGCAGCTTGGACAGACAGTAGGGAAATGAAACAGCTGCACATCACAGCCTTCAGAGATCAAGCATAAAAGTGAATGGAGCTGTCTTCAATTACATCTGTCCATTTCTGCCAGGTGTGAAGGTACATGGGAAGTTCCTTTGATCAGCAGAGTTAACTGCTGATGAATCCTCTGCAGAGATAGATAAGCCTGTGTGACACTATGGATCCATGTACTGTATTGCCCCAGAGCATAGATAAGGGGATTAAATCAAGTTGAACTGTATTTACTCTAGCTTCTCTCTGAATTTGTCCAGCAAAAAGGAGCCTGAATCCAGATATAGTTCATGAGAGCATTAATATACCTGTTTTCCTTCTCACCTTTCCCGCTTGTCATGCTCCAGGCATTTCTTTTTGTTCTTTGTAAATAGTTTTGGGCAGAGGATTCATCTGTGTACATGAACATATATACACACACACACACACACAAGCTATCACATGTACCCAGGCTGCTGGATGCTTCCAGTATGTTGGGAGACATTTAGCAAACCAGATAATCCCTAGAGGCTCTCACCACCCAGCAAGGCAAGGCACAGTCCTATTCTTGACAGACTTGCTTCTCAGAGGACTGGTCCTAAATCAAAGACAATGAGAGTTCCTCATTCCATTAGCTTTTGTCAGAGAAACTCTTTCAAAAGTTTACAGTCACCCCCCTGCAAACCAATGTGTAAAGCCGCAGCAAGAACCACCAGTACGTGATAAAGGGCTTGCAGATCATTTCTGCAAGCGCAGGTTGCAAGAACCCTGCACTGAAAGCAGAGTCGGTGTTCAAAGGAGAAATGGAAGAAGGTATTTGTCACATATTCAGACCTATTTGCTTGCCACTTGTTGCTCAACTCCCCTATGCATAGTCTAGCTACCGCCACGAGCAAATGGTGAAAATTTTTAGAGGCAAAGTTCAATAAACTGTTTGAAAGCTTGTCCTTTGACGGCAGATGGCTGTAGTGCTTCAGCCACTGGATGATCTGCCTCGTCATGAAATGTTCTTCACCTGGGTTTCCACGCTATCCAAGTAGTGAAGTTTCTTAAGAACATGCAGATTTTGTCAGAGACCCAGTCAGTTAGAATTTGTAATCCCAGTGGCTGAACCATTAATATGTGGTTTTACTCCAGCTATGACCAAGGTCCAGTCCAGTTTGTGTCCACATGAGTAGCACTGGAGAGACTGCATGGGAGACTGGGGTTGCCTGGTCTGTGAAACCACTGTGTGTGAAGACACTAGCTCATGCTTTAACTAGGACGTGTGCAAGGAATGTTACAGTGCAAGGAAGATGGCACACACCTGCACTGATCCTGCTCTGTATTAAGTAGCGCTTTGCTTTACTGAGATTCCAGCTGTTTCTCTTTAGTGGCAACATGGAGCTGAGTGAGTCAGAAGTAAGCTCTCCGGTATGGAAATCTCCCGAGTCCTTAAAAGATTGTGAATGTCTCTTTTGTACTTCTATCCTGCAGCCAGAGTCACTTTGTTAGAAAGTTCAGTGACTGCCATGGAAGGCAGGTGTTGCTGTCCATTTAGTTCCATCTTTGCACGTAACTGAAGAGGGTGCTTTGGAAGGTAACAGATCAAAGACGACACGGTGCATATTATGATATAACCAACCTGTGGAACTTGCTACTGAAGGAGACAGGGGAAACAGTGGTGCCCAAGAAACTTCTGAAAAGTACAGAAATACAAAGAGAAGAGGGAGGTAACAGGTGAGCAGCAGAACTCACGACACCTGGTTTTACAGGGCTTTGAATTGCGGTGTTCCTTTCTGATTCTGCAGCCACCATATATACTGTTTCCTCTCAACTTCCCCCCCCCCCCCCCATCGAGCCCTCAACTACTGCAGTTTGCCATGAACTGCTTCAGAGACTACACGTACTGCAAGTGAGTGTGCAAGAGCCCAAAGCTACAAGCACTGATTGCCCAGATAGCTGCTGCCGGGCAAGCCAAACAGCCTGCGCTGCCCCACAGCTGCTGGCAGATAAACAAATAGCTTCAGGAGCTGCAGTCAACCCTTGGGCCGTGTCCTGTGGAGACCTGTTGTAGGAACCTGTGGTGTTAAAACACTTCAACCCTTTGTCGGATGCCACTAAAATTGGCCAAGAGTCAGAAGTGAGTGGGAAGGGGAGGACTGGCAGCTGACAGCAATCACAGAAGCCCTTCCCCAGGCTAACCGTGACGTAAGTAAGCATGAGTCACAGCATAAACTGATGAGCCTAAAATTATCTACAAGGATGAATACCGTCTAACTGTCCCAACGCATTATGGGCTTTCTGCTTACTCTGGAATTGGCAGATTTTGACTTTGGGTGCAGACAGCCTGACCGCTTGACTCCAGGCCCGTAGTAGTATGACAGCTCCAACTGCACTTTTAAATAAAAAAGCCCAAATAAGGGCCTGCTGCTTTTGTTTTTAGATGAAGATTCAGCAGGAACCTTCTTCCTTACATTGTAGCCTCTAGGCATTACTGATTTGGTGCTGAAGCTGGTATTTTCTTCTTTTGGCAGCTCCTTGCCCTCTGGCATTGAATCCAGGCTGATGCTCCAGCCCCCTCCCCTCCTGTGTTGTTCCCAGGCTGTCGTGTCAGATGCAAAACAAACACTCTGTGGCTCAGAGCTCCTTGCATCCAGGAGACATTGCATTTTCACACTGGCTCTGAACCTCCTCTGCAGAGCCAAAGCAAAATCAATGCGGAAACTAATCCCTTTGCCCCTACCACGCACATCCTCTTCAATGATGGAGCCAGGAAAGACTGAAGAGAATTAACCTTTTCTGCAAAATTCTCTGAGCTAAGAAATACCCTGCTTTTCATGCTCTCTTCCTCTTTCCTGGTTGCTGCATCAGGGAAACCAGTCTTCTCTGGAGCTGAAGTGTCTTCTTCCTCTTCTCACTACTAATGCTACAAGTTTATTTTAAAAATAAATTCCATACTATGCAGGATTGCTATAGCTAGTCTTGGCTCTCTATAGCTAGTAGCTAGACCAAGTAGGTGGCAGCTTGGTAGAGTAACTGCTGCCCGCTCAGAAGCATCCAAGAATAGCTCTAGCCTCTCCTAGGGATCAAGTATACAAGTCTGGAGCTCCAGGGGTCCCTTCCTGTGACGCATATGGCGTTACTATCATAGCCATGGAATATGCTACCGTGTGAAGCTAGACACAGACATCTGGAATTGAGGGCAGCCTGTAACACTGAACTGACAAAAGAAAAAAAGGTATCAAGGTTTCTGGCCTCCCTCACTTCCCTTTTCTCAGGTGTCACAAACTCCAGTGCAGCCTTGTGCACTGTTAACTGGTCAGGCAGAACGCACTGCAGTCCCCCTCTCAGCTTAGGGACAGCTTGCTCCAGGAACGCTGCCTCTTTCTCCTTTCCAGGGACTGCACTTGTGACATACTGACAAATGGCATTTTCTTGCACAGGCTCCTGGACTGTCCAGCTAGAGAAGGGAGGCACTGTGGTGGTGCTGCGGAGCCTGCTGCGGCTGGGACTGATGTTCTACCACGTCCCAATGACCGAGCAATACGGCTATGTCTGCTTCGGCACTGGCGAGAAGAACTTGGATCTGCCCTTCATGCTGTGACTCGCCTGTCTGGGATGAGGGCTCGAGAACATTTAGATTTTATACTTAGGAGACTTTTGTTTACTGCTTGTTCTAATAAATGTGTGAAACCTCTGCACTTTGAGCAAGATTCTTTTGTGCCTGGATTCTGGCCCCAGTTCTTTTCTTAGGACTTTGCTGTGTGCGATCCTCCTTCAGCTCCAGGTTGAATTCCCTGTTATGTGTCACTGAAGATCCTTTAGATACTGACAGATGGCATTTTCTAAAGGGCTGTAGGTTTCAAAGCTTCATAAAATAGACGGTCAGCCAGAGATTTTATCTCAGTATAGTTAATGAAGTCTTAGCTCTGCCTCCCAAAGCCAAAAGATCTTGGCCAGCTCAAAGGGCTGAATGTAGGGCTTCCATTTCACAAAGTAAGGCTAAGAAGAACCATTATAACTTGGTTTCCTTGGTAAAACATGTTTATCCTTACTCTCTGTTCCTGTCCATGCTGATAGGTATTAGCAGATGATTCTGATGAAAGCAGTACAAGGTTAAGTGGCATAGTAGTATATAAATAAGCTGTGTTGATCTGTAGCCCCCAGACAAATATCAAAGAAACGGAGCCAAAGCCATAATGACCCTGATAAATGTAATGACCTTTTCATACCAGGCCCATAAGTAGCACGTCTCAAGTAGCAGTGGTCAGTAGGTGCAAGGTACATGCACGTACTACTATACAAGGAGAGAAATGGTGCCACCTTTTAGTTAGAGCGTGGAAAATTATGTGCATCCATCAGGCCCAAACTATCTCAGGAAGCAGCCGTACCACCGATACGGACGACTTAAGGCAAATGTATTTCCATGGGGAAAAAATCACAGGCCAAGTCATCAAGGATGTCAACATTCTGTATTTCCTAGATCCAGGAGTGAAGCACAAGCCAGAAATCCTTAAGGGGACGTGTAAGATACACACGTCTGTTTACCACTGCCATAGGTGTTCTGCTGCAAATTATGGATAGTACAGATAATTAAAAAAATTAATTTTGGTAGTCACAACAATTTCTGTTACTGCCAAGGAAATACAGTTCTGCAGGAGTCTTTTTCTTCCATTAGTGTCACAGGTATAAAAGCCCAAATGAGGCAGATCTGAGCTGAAACACAGGTTAATGGGGAATCACCATTCATTGTTGGAAAAAGCGGGAAACATGCTTTTCCAAACCCAGTCGTGAGCCACGATGAAACAAAAGCCTTCAGATCCTTTCCAGCTTTGAGGTAAAAGTCTTTGCCCCTCCTTTCTCCAAATCATTCTGCACACTGAACTTTGCTTTGCTAAATCTTGTATTCTGCTAGAGGAGCAGGTTGCAGCTCATTCACTGGAGACAGTATAGAGTACTAATGACAGTTTTGGCATAAGAAAATTGGGGATACTGACAACCTTGCAAAAAAAGCAGAGCAGTGGGAAACAGCCAGTTCTGTCCATTAGTGGTTTAAGCAGAGAGGCTTGTGTGTATGTTTGACATTATCCTTCAGCAAAGGGTGTCCCACTGGCAGAGGTTTTTTGCACCACTTAGGGCCCCTCTTCCAGATAAGCTTTGCAGATCTGACGGACCAGCGGGTCAGATACCTGTCAAAAAACCACAAATGCATTTCAGCTTGAGAGTGATCACAGAGAAGAGGTTCCAACTGAAGCAGGAGCAGGCACTGTAGCCTTTGCCTCCACACATGCCTCTTTATAAAAGGAATAACCATGAGCAGAGCCCCCTCAATTCAGAAGGGGCCACTGGAAAGGAATCTTTCTTTGTTTTGGAACTTCTGAGCTGCACCTCTGCACTGAACCCCCTGGCACCTGCTTGACTTCCAGTCTTACAAACCAGGCGTAGTCTCCAGGCTGCTGGCAAGTTGTCCACCTGTAGTGAAACTGGAGTGCCAAACCCCTTCATTGCAACCAAGTCCAAGACTGAATGCATCCAGCCTCTATGGGAGGTGTTATTTCAACAGCTGGCCTCAATAAGGTAAACGAATTACAAAGGCTAAACTCTGTGAGAAATAAAGTCTCTAAAAAGGGGTTAGTTTACTTCTGGTGGATAATCGGTTATTTCTTCTGCATGTGATGGGTTTCTGGCCTAGTCTTGTATTTTCATACATTCAGCTTTGCTTTAGTGTTCTCTGTAAATACTACTGCAGCTTGCTGGTGCGGGAAGTCAGAACCTACAGTGTAAGAGGTACTAGAATGGAATTATCATCACAAAACTACAAATCTCTGTGAAGAGCAATGTCTGGCAAATATCCTCTTTTTTTTACCATTTGAAGTTTTAGACTTGGCTTTGCAAACAGGCAGGGGATTTCAGATCCAGAATCAGTTACTGGAAATCTTACCCTGTGGCTGGGTGGCCTAGAGTTTTGTTAGACTTTAAATCTTTTGCTACCAGTAGAGAGGGGAATAGAGGTCCTCAGAGAAAGAGGAGTCTTTTCAGACAATAAAGATCCAAAGTAAAAGCCTAGCATAATCTGCAAAAATAATGTTCTAACAAATTAGAATTTGGAACAGACTGATAAACTTTGTTCAGCGATGTTTGCATGCCTCTGGTTGAGTAATCCCATGGTCTTAATGTAACCTCAATCAGTCATCCTCTCCCCAAACAGCTTTGTTACCTTCTATTTTGCATCGTGCAAATTTGAGATATTAGGAACTTTGGACAGAGACCGTGTAGTGCATTTGTTTGAAGGCATTTGGCACATTCCTGAGAACTACAAAGCAAGCTTGCTATGCCAGGCAGCCACAGACTATGTAACAGCAAGCCCATTTTCCTAGCACTTTTCTTCCTCAGCAATCCTGAACAGCACAAATTGAAAAAAGAATCATATTTGGAAGTACCTGCTACTGAAACAAAGCCACTTCCAAAAGGCTTTGCTTTTGCTTTGAGAAGTTTATGGTAGTTAACTAAACACCTAGAAGCAACAGCAGGAGGGATCTGGGAAAAGGTATCGAGCAAGATACAGCCACTTCTTCTCCTATGCATGCATTCTATTAGTCTCTTTTGACCTTCAGAGTTATGCTAGTGCATTAGTGGAATCCCTTACATAACAACATCAGGACAGGACTCTTAATTTCTCTTGCCTTTAATTTCACATGCAAGGGGAGTTCAGCGAGACCAAACACAGGTCCCCAGTTTGGAATCTGGCAAAGAACCATGGCAAGGCAGCTCCTTTGGGAGAAGCTGCAGGGGTATTAGATGGGCACATGGGGCTCGGCCCTTCTTTTCATATTCCCCTTGCTGCAGGGGGAGGTCTGTAGCACAAGTTTTGGTATCGCAAGACTGCACTTACAGTGAAAGTGGAAAAAAAATCCCCAATTGTTTTAATGCATCAGCGTGCCAAGTGCAGTTCTGGTCACGTGTCCACATGCTTATGGGAAAGTGCTCCCGTGATAATAAATGATCTCACTGGGAGAGAAGTGAATGTGTGAATGTGAGATAGATACACATCAATGCTGTGTGCAGGTTTAGACAGACAGTGGCTTTTTAAGAAACCCCTCTGTTTCTGTGTGGGGGCTGGAAGTGCACACCCCAGTTCTGCATAGGAAGGAGGATTTAGTACTGGCCTGATTTTAAAGCTTTTGTTATTTCTCTTTTGAGCAGGTCTAATGATTCAAGATTTGGCACTTTCTCTTGCTGAACCCGATGTCACGTCCTAGTGCCAGGAGAAACTGTAGGCTGTAGGAAGTGCTGTCTTCTGGCAGAGATAACAGACCTGTCATCTTCCTCTTCATCGATGAAGAGTCCAGTGGTATTTTTCGTGAGAAAGTAAAACCCTGTTTATAGTATCCTGACCAAGACTGTGTGTGGAAGTCGTGTGTGTGTGTGTGTGTGTGTGTGTGTGTGTAAGAAACCATCTCAGTTTCCAAACTGCAGTGGAATCTCTCCTCATTTCAGACACATCCTGCTTTGTGCACATACATTGATTTGTTAGTGTATCTGAGGAGCTAGTTCTCTTGCTCATTAGGACAAGATATGTTTATTCTTTTTGTTATAATTCTTACAGCCTTTTTTTTCCTCTCTTTGAAGTGCTGAGGTGCAGTCACTCTTATTGGCTGTTTGTGGACAGCGCTGTGGTTTGGTTTGTGCATTTTGCTCCAGATGAGGTCAATTTCCTTTTGGGGAAAAATATTACTAGGAGGAAGCTTCTTGTGACACTTTATGGATGCTGTGGACCTCAACTGTTGGGATGTAAAGATGTTAAATAATAACAGCAACCACTATTCTTCCTCTGCTGATCATTTTTGGAGCAGTGCTCTGCTATTGTGCTTCTCCAGCTGTCCCTCCTCCTCTCCCGTTCCCCTCTGCCCATCCCTTGGCTTGCACCTGTACGTCCCACTTGCCCACTTCCAGGTACCTTTGGGGAAGCACAATATGTCTATAGTCCAAAATCCTACTGTGACTTGTTGAAAGTGTTCCAGCAGTGGTGAAAATGCTACATTTCATAGCCAACTCAACAAAAAGAAAGGGCTTTGCATGGATGACTCAGTTAATTTCCCTTTGCCTACCGCAGAAGCAGCTGAAGGATTTCCAGTTGGTTGCCCCATTAGCCAGGGTGTCTCACTGCGGGTCTATTGAAATTGCCATGGCTGTTGCACCGGTGAGCTAAAGAGGGCACTTGAGGCTTTCGAGCAGCAAAGACAGAGTCCTGAGAATAACATATGGAAACCATGCAAACCATCCCTGGCCTGCTGGTCTTAAGTCTTAAGGTTAAGTCTTAGGGTTCAGTCTTAAGGTTAATTCTTAAGGTTGAGTCTTAGGGTTAAGTCTTAAGCTTAATTCTTAAGGTTAAGTCTTAGGGTTAGGTCTTCAGGTTAATTCTTAAGGTTAACTCTTAAGGATGAGTCTTAGAGTTAAGTCTCAAAGTTGAGTCTTAGGGTTAAGACTTAGGGTTAAGTCTTAGGGTTAAGTCCTAGGGTTAAGTCTTACGGTTGATTCTTAGGGTTAAGTCTTAGGGTTAGGTTGTTTAGTTAAGACTTAGGGTTAAGTCTCAAGATTAAGATTTAGGGTTAAGTCTTAGGGTTAAATCCTTAGTTATGTCTCAAGGTTAAGTCTTAAAGCTGAGTCTTAGGGTTAAGGCTTATGGTTAAGTCTAAAGGTTGAGTCTTAGGTTTAAGTTTTAGTGTTAAGTTTTAGGGATAAGACTGTAGATTAAGTTTTAGAGTTGTCTTAAGTTTAAGTCTTAAGGTTGAGTCTTAGAGTTAAGTCTTAGGCTTAAGTCTTAGAGTTAAGACTTAAGATTAAGGCTTAAGGTAGAGTCTTAGGGTTAAGTCTCAGGGTTAGGTCTTTAGGTTAAGACAGGGTTAAGTATCAATGATAAGTCTTAGGGTTAAGTCTTAAAGTTAAGTCTTAGGGTTAAGTTTTACGGTTAAGCCTTTACCTAAAGTCTTAATGTTGAGTCTTGAGTTAAGTCATATGGTTAAGTCTTAGAGTTACGTCTTAGGGTTAAATCTTATGGATGAATCTTAGGGTTAAGTCTTAGGGTTAAACCCTATGGTTAATTCTTAAGGTTGAGTCTTAGGGTTAAGTCTTAGAGGTTGAGTCTTAGAGTTAAGTCTTAGGCTTAAGTCTTAAAGTTAAGTCTTAAGGTTAAGGCTTAAGGTAAGGTCTTAGTGTTAAGTCTCAGGGTTAGGTCTTCAGGTTAAGAGAGGGTTATGTGTCAATGATAACTCTTAGTGTTAAGTCTTAGGGTTAAGTTTTATGCTTAAGCCTTTAGGTTAAGTCTTAATGTTGAGTCTTTGAGTGAAGTCTTAGTGTTAAATCTTAAGGTTAATTCTTATGGTTAAGACTCAGGGTTCAGTCTCAGGGTTCGGTCTCAGGGTTCGGTCTCAGGGTTCAGTCTCAGGGTTATTTCTTAGCCTTAGGTCTTAGGGTTAATATTAAGGTTAAGTCTTAGGGTTAAGTCTCAGGGTTATATCTGAAGGTTAAGTCTTAAGTTTAAAGTCTTACAGATGGAGTTTTGGGGTTATCTCTAAGGGTTAAGTCTTAAGTTTAAGTCTTAGGGTTAGGTATTAGGATTAAGTCTTAGGGTTTAGTCTGAGCTTAAGTCTTAAGTTTATGTCTTAGGGTTATGTCTTAAGGTTTTGTCTTACGGTTAATTCTTTGGGTTAAGTCTTAGAGCTCAGTCTTAGGCTTAAATCTTAGGGTTAAGACTTAAGATTGAGTCTTATTACTGGGAACAGAGGTATATTTCTCAAAATCTTGCAACTTAGTCTTCTGCAAGATTGATCGATAGACAGATATTCAGACAGACATAAAAATTACGCAATAGGTGCCCTAAATGATTCAGGGATTTGTTTCAATCAGGGTAGGTCGCAGAACTTCCTACAGTGGCTATCTACTTCCTCATGCTGCTAAGAACTCCATCGTGTTTGCCATCACTGCTGGCAGTTGCTCTGTTCCTTGCTTCTTTGGGTAACTTTGGAGTCCTGGCTGTGGAAACAGGCTAGTGTGATGAAATTTAGCACATAGGAATACTTCATGGTTTGCTGGCTCTTCAGCAGGGGTTTCCTTCCTCCACTCCCTGCCCAGATCCACCCCTGTTCTCTTCATTCCTCTGTCCCTCTCCTGTCACCACACCGCCCCATCTCAACCCCACTCTGCTGCTCGGAATATTAAGGGAACTAGATCTGTATTGAAAAAATCGGGGTTTCTCTTTCCTCTCCTGAGGATTTACCACCCAGAGCAGGCTCAGGTTCTGATCCTGCAAACTGCTCCCCAGTGCTTGGATGCTTGCTCTGGGAAACAAGGACAGCTGCTCAAATTCTTTTGCAGGCACAATCTTTGTTTAAATTCTAGTTGAAATGAAATGAAAAGCTGTCATCAGTCCCACCTGTGGCACAGAGAGACACCTGTGTTTCATACACATGTCTGCACAGAAACACACGCAGAGGGAAAAAAGCCCAGAACTGCTTTGTGCAAGGAAGTACGTAAACTCTCCCTATCAGCATTGCTGCTTTGAGCAATTGAATCGTTCTACAGTTATCCGACAAGCCGACACGCTGCCCATCAAATAAGAACCAGAATGTATGCCATTTGCAAGATGGGGCAGCAATAAGCTTTCAACCACTTTCCAGCAAGATCAATTCAAGCAAGGTTGTGTATTCATGGATCTTCTCCTCTGCAGAGCCATGAAGAAAACATGAACCGCACTCCCCAAAGGCAAAGGAGCAAACTGAGGGAGAGCAGCTCATCGGCACCTTTCAGAGCTTCAACAGTCTGGAGAAACGGGAAAAACACCCATACAAAGATAAACAGCAGCCAAGAAGCACTTTTATAAAATTTATATTGGGGCCTGTTCCAGATCTCAGAATGACTTTCAATATTGCTTTGCATGACTATTAGACCAAGGCCTAAAGTGGAGTGATAGCTTCTGCTTGCTGGGGCACGGTAACATCACTCAAACGAGTGACCTGAGGTTAAAAAAGTGCTCCACTTCAGTGACACTCCCCAAGCTGCTTTCACCACCAAACAAAAAAAGATTTGCTTTCTCCAGTATGGTGGGAATGATAAAGTCGGTCAGGGAGAAAAACCCTCTAAGATTTGCTTGCAAGTTTCAGAAGCCCTGGGTTGGCCCAGGGCAGCTGCAGGCTTCATGTCCTGGGTGCCAAATGAGATGTGACATTTATTTAAGACTCTTGGTTGTTTAATATATAAGTCTGGAGGAAAAAAAAAAAAACAAACCACAACAAAACAATCTCTGTACTGTAACAGCAATGTAGCCCTAGGTATTTCACTTGACGGGGTAATGTCCATGGGTCTGTGGTTTGGGATGCTTTGCTGCCATGAAAGCACGTTTACTGAAGCCAGACGTACCTGCCCTATCGTTACTTACACAACACGATCTTATTACAGGCTGTCAGTTCTCTCATTCTTGCATTCTTACATGAGCAGGACACAGCTCACTCTGCAACCTGAACAAAGCGACACCTGAACTTGAAATTAAAAGAGAGGCTTCTTATACAGCAGTAGAGCAGATGCTTTCGGCTGTGCACTCCTGAGCGATGCTTTTTGAGACAGCCGGAACACCACCATGTTTTATTCCAGCATCCATCTGCATGGCTATGGACACCGGTATCTTAGCACATCATGGTAACTTTTAACTATCTGAAAGTAAGAAATCCAGCACTGGGCCATCCTCTGTGGGGCCTGTTGTGCAGGAGGAGAGGGAATTTACAGAAGAGCTAAAATATCTTTCCCTTGATCAAAGCAAACCCTTGAACACGATTTCAAAACAAATTTCAGGTTTTATGAAGAATGTGTTCCTAGCATTCAACAGCCAGTACCTTCCTCCATCGATTACTGCTCTAAATATTAGGAATCTGGTAGCCAGATGGATACGGCTGAAGAGAAACAAAACAGCACTCTGCTGCCTTTCGTCCTCACCATAATATTCTTCTTCTATCCCTGTAACTCTCTCCTGGCTGAATTTGGATTTTAAACCTTTTTAGGAGTGCATGACAATCAGGTTCAGAATATTTGGGTAACAGGGAAAGCAAGTTTAAGTTAATTTGCCCACTTTGTCAGAAAACTATGCCTGGCTCTCACCTCTTCTAAAAGAGGCAGGTCCTGCTGCTTTTTCACTGAAAATACAAGCAAGCAACGAAAGCCAAGCTCTTCACTCAGAAGAGTGTCATTGTACCTCCACATCGACCCTCTGAGCAGTTCTTTTGCTCCTGCTACACTCACCACCACCAGCATATTCTGGTTTTTCAAACAGCGTGCAAAGGTCTGCTGATGCCACTTCACCACCGGAGACGGGAGTCATTTCACCAGGCTAACGATCTCTGGAAAGCGAGAGGAGTCCCCTGCGGCTGGATCCAGCCCTCCCCACCATATGCTTTTTGCTGCACCTCCCATAGAGCTACCTCGATCAGAGTCAGGAGTGCTGCTCTGAGCTGTTTTGCTGTCAGGAAGCTAATGGCATCACCTTCAAAGTGTGCTGGATCTCTGACAAAGGCCACCTGTCAGTCCCCACGTTCGTATTTCCAGCACTAGAGCAAAACACAGGGCAGTGACAGTCATTTTTAAGTGTTTCTCTGAGGCAGTGTTCATGAGCTACCTTCAGACATCATTAAAACCATCGCGCTGGTTACTCCAGCCCTAGGAGCAGGTTGTTTATAAACCTCACCATTAAATAACTGCTGCCAACACAGGGGTTTCTACAGGACCTTTGCCCAGGCTACAACAAAGCTCAGGGCACCCTAATCATCACTGCTGCCACAGCTGATGCTGTCAACAGCTAAAGTCCCCAGCAAAGCCCCCTCTGAGCCCATGCAGCCCATTGCAAGGAAAGGATCTGCTACCCCAGGGCATTGCAAGCCACCGTGAGACAACAGATGGGGAGGAAAAGGGAGATGGAGAGCAATGACCAGCCACAGCATCTACGGGACAGGTCGCAGGCTCTTCAGACGGCTCTCCTGCACTTAGGAGTCACTTTGCTTTCCACCAGGCTCCTTGTTGTGCATCCTCCTGTAATGGATCACCCAAAGTATTACCCATTACCTCCTCCGCACCGTGCTTAGGAAGGGCTGTTGGCTTTGTTACGGGATGAAATACTCCAGGACAGGAATATCTGGGAGCCAGCACAGAGGCTTTGTGCTGCCCAGCGTGAAGGAGACCCGCAGAATGGATTGAAAGGACAATGAAACTGTTGGATAATGCAAGACAGCGCTGCCGCATATCCAGGATGCCGTGGGCTATTTTTAATCATTATTGGTACTACAGCCATGGTACGCTGGGGTCCCTGCTCAGCTGAAACATTGCTTTTGGCCCACGGGGAAAAACAGGGCAGGAATCTTCATTCTGATTGCCTGGCAAAGGCATGCTTAATACGACACTTCATAAATCAATCACCCTTCAAGCTACTCCTCTGCTTCTCAGCAAACGCTGATTGATCCACGAGGAAAGGAGACTAATGAATGGTCAGTTCTGCCCTGAAACGCATCCAGGGTTCATGGCACCTAAGAACATACTAGCGATTTCCACTGATGATAGAAGAGACAAGCTGCAGTCCAGGATGCCCTGCAAAGAGATGAGAACTACATTCTTCCAGAAATCCTTCACAGGCTAAGAACAGGATAGGCGGCGTCACATGGAAGTCTGCTTCTGGGGATGAACAAAACAGCCAAAAGGGGACTTTTAACCTCCAAATAGCCCTCCTAGCACCCACCCCCCAGCCGTGCTCATGCAGTCAACTCCACGGGTTGCTTTAGCCGCGTTTTTGTCAGAAGGGGTGTTACGTAGTTTTGGAGATATAAAGCCATGAAAAACAACAACAAAAAAAAAGATCAAGCAAATGAAGCACAAACCTAATTTCTCTTCTTCTACCCTCAAAGCAACAGACCATCAGCTTTGAAAGACAAGACCCTAGAGAGGGGCGAAGGCCATACTCTGTTTGCAAGAAATGTAACAACCTTATCTAAAACAGTATATATAAAGAAAAATCATTGTTACAAGCAGTTGTGGAAAAGGGGAACAAAGACACGAAACAGTTGTTA
The DNA here is from genome assembly GCF_017639655.2 of Falco naumanni. Taxonomy (NCBI): domain Eukaryota; kingdom Metazoa; phylum Chordata; class Aves; order Falconiformes; family Falconidae; genus Falco; species Falco naumanni. The sequence goes on from NW_024427412.1 coordinate 28,621, forward strand.
ACTGTTAGCTGATCTGACATAAAGGAACACTTTGGAGACCAATTATACTCGCCCATCAATCTAATTGATTTGAACTATAAAAGCCTATATAACCAATTATTTGTATAAAGTACTAGTTACCAATCCTCAGTCCATTGCAGTGCTGCTGTGATTAAGATGCAAAGTCAACATATAATTGCACAAACTCCTATTTACACCTTTTTTTGCCTACAGTATATGCCACCCTGCACTTGCTTTGAAGCAGACATACAAGAACATAAAAGTCCAACAGAAACTAGCCAATCCTGCTGGGAATTCTCACAAGTGAAGGAAGAAAAGCACAACATGCACTCACGACCCGAGACAAGCAGAAAGGAAAATCCCTTTGCAAAGTTCTTAAATGCCTGGCAGTCCAAGGGAAAGCTAGAGCAGCCTCTTGTAATAACCACGGTGTCAGAGCCTGGCTTACACCTTTGGATAACACAGGAAACAAGATCTTTAAAAACTCACCAAACAAAACAAGTTTGTCTGCGTCTGCTAGCACTAAACACAAACAGAAATAATTACATCCGTCCACGCACTACAGTGAAGCTTTAGAGCCAAGAGAGGCTGCTGCTTAGGGAAGCAGAAGGTTTCCCCACCTCTCAGCACTGGTAAGAAGCCACTACCAGCCTGCCTGGTGTTGAAGGATCAGAGAATTGCATGGCGATGAAGAGCTACAGACCTGACCAGCAGTGGCACACAGCGGTGGCCACCAGAAGCTATGGGGCTGTTGCCGTGAATATAGCTCGATAGCAACCGAACACACTGCGACATCAGAGCCCCTGTGAACGCTCACACCAGACCAAGGTTAAAACCAGAAATGGTTTTGGCATTCCCACCCTGGTATCCTGCACAACACAGGCACAGCTCAGGTCAATATGCAGCGAGGCAGAGGGTTTGCTCAGGCAAGTCCTGAGCCTCCTCCGCTCCGGCTGGAGTCGGTACAAACCGCGAGGGCTCAGCAACCTGAGTGATCTCAGGAACGTGAAACGCAACACAGCAAGGGCTGAACCTCAGCTAAACCCTGCTGCCTATCCACATCCATCAGTGGGTTTGCAGAGAAAAAAGACAAAGAAAAAGGCTTGATCTAGAGGCTAAGTCAATAGGATTTTCATTTTGTTTTCAAACAAGTTCCCAGAAGCTACTGATGGCAGTGCCAGCCTGGCAAGATGACAGGACCTTCGGTAGAAAGGGGGTTCTTAAAGGAAAGAGAAGAGAGGCATGCAGAGGTGGTTGTCTTCTCCAAAGTTTGCACAAAACCACAGACTAATATCACAGCAAGGTAATGTTTTACTCTTGTGAGTAGCTGAGATGCCCAGAGGTGATGGCACATCCGCTACCGTTACTTGTTCAGCCTCAAACATCAATAAACACGTAGGGCTGGGATTTAATGAGCTTCCTGCGTGTGTACAGTGGCCACTAACACACCACCAAGCCCTTGCAGAGGTGGCCTCATTTACCAAAGTAAGCTGATTCAGCTAAGTCCAGCATCAATTTCGGCTGAAGAAAGGGATTCAGCATCCCAACACACCGACATTCCCGGCTGGGAACCCCATGCTGATCTGTGCAGGAGCTGAGCAGTCGGTAACGCCCCTGACAATTCCCCTCGGCCCATTTGCAACGTGATGCAGCCCCTACTGCAGTTTCCCACCGTGGCCGAGATGCACAGGCTGTGCTTGCCCTCCTGCCAGCTGAGCACACCTGGTTCTGTAGTTACCGTCATCTTCACCAAACCCAAATGGCTCTAACACACCACATCAAACTCTCTGTCGTGCCACAGGTGACTGAAGAGCTCCACATCAGCTCCCTAATTAATCGTGGTTCATATGCCTTGATTTTTCCTGTGATCTCATGCCTCATTTCCCCTCATTTGTGATGAAACCTCGGTGTTTTCTCAAGCTGCCGGTTATCACTCACAGCTCCAGAGGCTGCCGCAGCACAGAGAAGCTGCCTGTGGTTGGACCGAGAAGGGCTGAGGCACCTCAGGGCAGTGGCTCAGGCCGTCCTGTGTAGGGCAGAAGACCCAGATCCTCTTCTGACATCCCCTGCCACCCTGAGCACTGCTGCCACACTAAATACAGTGATCTCCAGCCAGTTCTTCCAGATCTACTGTTGGGAGAGGGGTCTGCCGGAGTCAAGAAATTACTCAATACGAGTTATGCATCTTGCTCATCTTTATTGGCTTCTAATACTTCTTATACAGCCTCAATACACAAGCATGTTCCCAAAGCAAACATATAATTGGTTATTAGCCCCTAAGCACGCGCTGCTCTCACACCACTAATTATCATGATTAGAACAAGCATTCTATCCATGCAGCTACTTGCGTTAGCCATGTTTTAGCCTTGCGGTTTGCTACTCCCTTTATTCCCATCCCGCTCCCTATCTCCCTTGGCCTTGCACCTGTCTTCCCTAACAGCTGCAGCTTGTTACAGCCACGGCCTGTTAGTACAACAAAGTTACTTGGTCTCAGGATTCAGAATAGATCAAGGCCACTTTCTTGTTAACTTCAGCACAACAACTTCAGCCCAATTCTAATTCCAGGCCTGGATTGTGCAGATCTTTAGGGATTCTATGGCCACGCTTCTGCAGCCATTCTTCTACAATCTACCCAAGAAATTCTTCTGTTATTATTTTTTATGCTTACGTTGCCCTAAGGAGATCTTGTCTATCGTGCAAGTGTTGGTGCTGGCTTAGAGGAAGGGGAAGATCTGAGGCCAGCTCGTCACGCTTACTGACCAACCCAAAACACACATCCCAGTAGCTCTCCAGTGCTCAGTACCAAACCCCCCTGCAGCAGCCCCCCGCGTGCGGGCAGCCTAAGCAGCAGCTGCCGGCCAGCCTTCGGGACTGGGGGGCTGGCGGGACCCTGCCAGGGAGGAGACGGCTCCGGCAGGGCTTGCTTCTCCACGCTGCAGGCTGGAATCACCACCCCTGACGTGTTCGACAAACACACAGATGTGGTGCTTCGGGACACTGGTTTAGCGGTGGGCTTGGCAATCCGGGGTTAAGATGGACTTGGTCATCTTCAAGGTCTTTTCCAGCCTCAATCATTCTATGATTCTACGAGGCTGATGGCATTTGCCCCACGCCTAGCAAGCAGCAATGGGGAGGAAACGATGCTGGGGACCCCGTGCTGTCAGGGCCAGGCAGCAAAGCTCAGGGGCAGGGGAACAAGGCAGCCAGAGCCCTCCCTGACCCAGGGCAAGGCAAGCTCTGCTCCACATCATCTCCAGCTCCCAGCGTGCTGCACTGAAGAAGCCTATTTAGCTGCTCTCTCCTGCCATACAGGAATAACCTGAATCTGGCACAGAGCAAGTTTTGCTGCCCAGGGCTCAGGAGGGGAGACATGACTTCACCCACTTCCTATGGGGACAGGAACTGAGCCAGCGCAGGAAAACTCACTCTGATTAACAACCACGGAGCCAGAATCAGACCCTGCTCGCACTTTCTACCTGCCCTTGAAGCAAGTAATTGAGGGGCCAAGGCTGAACTCCCCCAACTGTGCCCTGGGCGTGCAGAACCACAAAGGATGCTCTGAGCCTGGGTCTGCCATCCACAGCAAACAAAGCCAAGATTTGCTTTAGCACAGCTCCTGCTCAGCAGCTGTCAGCCCTCCTGCAAGTTGTGTGGGAAGTTGAGGGAAAACAGGGTATTCATCTGCCAAACACCTAGATGGTTCCTCAGCAGGCTTTTAGCACAAAGGCTGGAGGCTTCGAGCAGGACTAAAACCACCGAGAACTACTCCTGAGCCACACACGTTACCTCTCTTCTGGGGAAACCACTTTTTGGGGCTCTGAACCAAGGGGAGACAGAAGAGTAATGGAATAGACAGTCCTGCTTGAGGGCTGCCTCCTCTTGGGTATGCTGTCTTCTAAAATACTCCTATGGGTACGGGCTCTGATCTCCCCCCTCAAAGAGGGTGAGATCCTGCCCCCAGGCTTTTGCTTCTGCATTAGACTCACAGAGCTACTGAAAGAGAGCCATCTGCATCATTACTTTTATTACTGACAGCAATAAAAGCATCTCAATATATAGCGCCTGTCAGCCATGCACAAGCTCAGTGGTGCTTTGCTAATTACTGAAGTTTTCTGTGCTGACAAAGAGATGCCAAGGGATGCAGCAACCGATGGGGAAAAACTGCACAGAGGAATTTCAATACCGCACCACAGATCCCCTGGGCTAGAAGCGTGTTGTAGCACCTTGCCACAAGGGCCAGTGGGCACTGCAGGCACCCACATACAGGCACAGGATCTGGTCCTACACCTTGAAGACCACCCATCATACTATAATAGGTACTCTTTGGAGACAGGAGTCTAATGTGAGTCAGCATTTAGGGAGCTCTGAGTAGAGAAGCAATTCTCCTTTCACAACTCCAAGCATCTCTCCGGCACCTCCTGTCTCTGGCAGCCTTCTGCACCTGCATGGAGCACCTGCCGTAGACGTTATTGTTTCTGGATGGCATTGGACTGGTGGATTTGCTTTGCACCTCTGGCACACCTCTGGGAACCCGTCATGCATCTCCTCAGCCACGTGTCCCTGAGCAAAGCTCACCTTCCCACACCACGCTGGTGCTACGCTGCCAGGTTGCAATAAATGTTGTTACTGCAGCAAACTGGGTTTGGTGTACAATCAGCAGCACTCAGGGCAAGCAGCTTGGGCATCATCTCACTTGAGCAGGACTTGACAGCTGAAAGAATATCGAAACTTTATGAATACTGACTTGGTTGAGACTAGGACTTACCTCCATAAACTTATTTTCCCACATCCACACGGTCCACACAGGGTGGGCTGAACGTCATCTGGGAAAGGCCAAGTGACCGACAGGACTTTCAGTGGTATTGAAACCTTTTCCAAACCTGTACGAGTGCTTCGCACGCAGGTTTCAGAAACCCTTTCAAGTACCATAATCTGATGTTAAGGTGCTGGGCAGGGATATGCTGGAGCCCAGAACATCCCAAGTCACCCTCATTTCAGTACGAGCTGGGATTTTTCACACCCAGACACATGTACACAGGTGAAAAGAAGGAGTTTAGGCATGTAAAGCACTGAAGGACAAGTTTTCATTGTAAATCATTACGCTCGTAGCAGCAAACATTTTCTCCACACTCATCCATAAATTTGTAGCAACAGAACCGCCACCACACACACAGTCTATCCAGGGGACAGTACCTGTGCTCCTAAGCAGCCCAAAGGACACAATTTAAATCAACCAAATCATACGCTAAGGGAAAAATTGTGACTTGTTCACATGGAAGAGCTCCATGCTTGCTTAAGCAATGCTAGGGACAGATCTGACCCAGCTTCAGCAGAAATTTAAGCAATGTTCACCTGATCCTGCTTAAGTCACCCTAAGAAGGGTGTGATCCATTGAGAACTACTGCTGCCTGCGAGCAAGTCAGTACCGATACACAGCCAAGCGAGGGAAACGCCTCCCAACACCTTAAACTGCTGTTTTGCTCTTAGCACTTCTGTTTCTTAATAAACACTCTGTTGGTGGCTCCGAAAGAGCAACCCGGCTGCTTTCTGTACGCGCGTCACAGGGAGCCTGCCGTGGTGCCGGACACATTAGCCAGGGCTCGCCGCGCGAGGTCAGGGAACGCTGTCTGGTGCTCTGCACTACTCCTGCAATAAGCTCTGCACCACACCTCGAAAGACTGATTGATTAAACGTTTCTGCTTCACTTTAGCAATTAATCTCAGCAGCCTTTCACTTACCTGTGTGCTTCAAAGCTAGAGAGATAATCCCTTCATTATCCCCTTGCTCTCCTTCGCAATTCGTAGTTTATTTCAAAATAACTGCCACATTGTACTGGCAGGCAGGAATGAAATCCCAGGGAGCTGCACATGTTCCTGGGAAATCACCCATCTCAGAGCCAGCAGAGAGTTTATCTCCGTGGCCTACCCACACAAATCACTTTTGCAAAGATTGACTATGGAGGAACCAGCTGTTTCAGTAAGAACAAGACTCTCAGGTTTTTCAAAGCAAGCCACAAAGATCCTGGCCCTAATTATTTACTCACTCTGTTCCGTCACAAAGTATAAACCCTACGGCCCTAGTCTCCACTGTTACTGCTCATCTGCCCCAGAGAAATTCTAGCCCTCTCAATTTCATCCTATAGATTCTGTATAGGCATACAAATAAGGCACTTTTTTGTGCTTCCCTAGCTGATATTTCATTTATTCTTCCTAGAAACTGTTACCCAAAACAATAAGCTCCTCTGAGTGAGCATAAACCATTCTCCGTGAATATGTCAATAACTGGAAAACATTAGACAAAGCTGAAATAAGTCGTAAGGCTACATAAGCGTTTGGAAGATACAGGAGCATTTGTAACTTCCACAAACCCAAGACAACTAAAATGCTCTTTGCCGGGCTAAAGCAGCACACAGTACCACCTCGGTTAGGACACCACACTTCCAAGGACCAACGCTGAGGAACAGGGACAAAACAAACCTCCCTCTCAGGCGAGAGGAAACACACGCCAAGTGCCTTCATGCAACTGAGGAAGCGTCTCGTTCGGCACCACAACGTACCCCTGCTGAGCCAAGGCCGACAGAAGCATTTTAACATGACGCCTTTTCCTAAAGATATTCCCCACTTACTCTTGAGTGAAGCTTAAAGCTGATGGTGTTTCTGTGGCCTGATCTTGGCTTCTCCTAGCCTAATATAAATTTTACACCTATCTCAGGAGGCAGCGAGCTCTTCCTCCCAAATCCCAAGAGCCCTCAAGTCCTGGCTGCATTAGTCCTGATGTCGTGAGCTGTGGGATGCAGGTGGGTAGATGTCGCGACGGAGGGAAGACACAGTCACTCAATAAGAGTGATCAGCAGACTTCGTTTATTGTCCCTTACAGTCACCTTTGATGCCTTGTTATAATTAGCTCATACATATTACAAAAGTTAAGCTCATTATTGGTTAGTTGCCTAAATACCAAGCCCGCCCCTAGTTTCTCTTCTGTAGTTATCTGTTCCCACCTGCAACATTCTTTTCCCAGCGAAATCTTCCTGTTATTGTGTAACAAGGACAGCCAAAGACAGTGTATTTTTGCTTTACTTCAGATAAGCTGAGAGCGATGTGCATTTTTGTCCAGCCAGCTGGACTATGTCTATGAGACCTTTTTCAGCTAGCCAGTTATCCACAATTCCCCCGTTTTTATTTTGGGCGACATAGGCCTGGTTGACCATTTTCAATAACAGCGTTTTAACACAGGAAAATACACAGCCAACTTATAAAATCTCAGTTCAGAAGGATAATTCCAGAAATACTTGAAAAATAAAGTTAGCTTGAAGCTTTAATTTAGATGCTCTTTCTGTTCCAGTGATATAAAAAGTTTAAAAAATGCAAAGGTAATTTTAAAGTTCTGAACATGGACTAATGCAAGCTCAAAACCCAAAAAGAAACCAAACTGATGTTTGACTAGGAATATTTGCAAATATTTTAGTGGAAAATCCCTGACCATTAACAATTTTCTGTCCAAATAACAACTGCCCTTATGCAACCAACCAGTCCATACATTTTCTGAAGAATACCTCATTGATATCAAAGAATTAACAAAGGGGGGAAATTAGTTCTAAGCTATATACATTCATAAGTGGATTTTTCAACAGTTACATACAGATTTACACACTAAGCCATAATGGCTTGTAGGTGATACACACAAGAAGAGTACCTTGCTTATCTGTCTGAATGTCTATGCTAAATTTGACAACTATGCCACAAGCCAAGCCTACATGGGTGCTGTATGTTATGCACGTTCCTTAACAAACAGAAGTATAATAGACAAATTCCCAAGATCTAGTCCCCAACCTAATTATATTATTTTGTAGCCAATTAAGGAAAATAACACAAATGTGCATATCTACATGTGCACACACCTTTTAGTTCAGAACCAATCTGTGATAAAAGGCCTTAGCCTTATGGCATCATCAAATCTTAACGAGTACAGTAACTAAAAATGCAGTCTTACTGTAAGTGCGATTTATGCTGACATTCCCTCAAATGCTACACGTGAGTATTTCTCACTCAACTGCCTCAAGTTAAAATAGTAGTATTTGTTAATATGTATTAAAAAATCATTAATTCTCTACAATAGCAGTTGACTTCCATAACACTATGTAAGCAAAAGAGGCTTAAGATGGGTTTTCTGAATACTAACAATTTATTTTAGACTGTCTAAACTCAGGTCTTGAAAGATTTCACTCTGCCAGACATAGAAACACTGTTGCACTCCAGTTGTGATATCCCTTTTCCCAAGTTGTCACATGCACATCTCGCTCAAGCAACGTTATTGTCAAAGTTTCTCTCTGCTACATAAAAGCATATTGCACTTGTAGATAGAAAAGACAGCACCCTTACTTAGATTATTACCTTATTACCTCATAACTCTTAGTATACCTTGTATCTCTGATTTCATCACTTCAAAACTTCACCAGAAGCAGATAAAACCACAGCATCAGACTAAACTACACCTTAACTGCTGATTGAAATAAAGGCATTCTCTTCAGATAGGCCTAATGCTTACAAATAATTTTGGCTGGTTTTGAACAAAAAACTATTATTACAATAATGATCAAAAATAATAATCCCGTTTGCAAAATGCCTTTAAGCCAGCCTCCTAGTCCCAACCAATTTCCACATTCAGAATACAGCATAAATACAGAATACAGAATAAATTATCTCCATCAAGGCAAAAAGGCTTCTCTTTAAGCACAGAGATGTTTGCTAGTTCAAGGCAGAAACCCATTTCTTGTAGGGGACATCTGAAGCACTTTTTTTTTTTTTTTTTTTTTTTTTTTTGTGGGCTTGTAATCAAGTCCGTATTTTTCCTTGAGAAGCTTAAGCTGTTCCTCTTGTTTCAGGAGTGTTTCCAACTCTGATTTGTCGAATAGGTCCGTATTTCCCAAACATATCGTACATTTCCTCCGCTGTGATTTTATACGGCAGGTTCCGAATATAGAGGATCCGATTGACCTCTGGGTGCAGCCAGATGTTAGCTCGCTTGGCCGCTTGCATCGCCATGGCGCCGATCGGGGGGCTGGGGGGGGGATGTGCCGCCTTGGAGAGAAACCGCGGCCGGGAAGGGGCCTGCCGGGCTGCGCCGCCGCTCGCCGCTGCCGCGGGGGTCCCGGATGCTATCCCATACGCTAACAACCCGGGTAATTCCTTTTTACAATCTATGTCCTGCACGCTCCGCTTTTCTAAAAAGCATATGAGCGAATCGTACGTCGCTTGTCTCTCCACACCTTCGTCAGCGCTGTTGCAGCCTTTGCGAGACTTCGGCGACGCGTGGCCGGCGGGACCCTCTGTAGGTGCTCCCGGGCGCGGGGACTGTGCCCTGCCGCCTCCTGCGCTGCTTTCAGGACCGGTACCCGAATCTCCGTCGAACCGTGGCTCGCAGGTTCAGCCCTCTCTAGGGTCCCTGTTCGGGCACCATTTGTCGCGACGGAGGGAAGACACAGTCACTCAATAAGAGTGATCAGCAGACTTCGTTTATTGTCCCTTACAGTCACCTTTTATGCCTTGTTATAATTAGCTCATACATATTACAAAAGTTAAGCTCATTATTGGTTAGTTGCCTAAATACCAAGCCTGCCCCTAGTTTCTCTTCTGTAGTTATCTGTTCCCACCTGCAACATTCTTTTCCCAGCGAAATCTTCCTGTTATTGTGTAACAAGGACAGCCAAAGACAGTGTATTTTGCTTTACTTCAGATAAGCTGAGAGCGATGTGCATTTTTGTCCAGCCAGCTGGACTATGTCTATGTGAACTTTTTCAGCTAGCCAGTTATCCACAATCCCCAAGACTTAAACTACAGACTTAAAAGACCTAACCCTGACTCAACCTAAAGATTCAACCTTAAGTCTTAACCCTGAGATTAACCTTGAGACTTAAACCTGAGATTAAACCGTAAGACTTTAACCCTAAGTCTTAAACTTAAGACTTAACCCTGAGATTTAATCTTAAAACTTTAACCCAAAGACTTAACCCTAGGACTTAACCCTAAAACTTAACCCTAAGACTTCACTGTAGGACAAGGCCTCAAGGACAGGAGTCCAAGTACTGATAGCCTGATGAATAGAGACTTGTTAGAACCTGTAGGGCACAAGCCCTGGGAACCAAGGAACAAGCCAACTGCAGACCCCTGAGCCGCTACAGCTGAGGAGGCAGCCAGGCGGACAGAGAAACAAGTAGCCAGATAAGGGAACGGATGGCGCCGATATGTAACTTTGTTAATCAAGAAAGCCGCCTAGAAAGAAACTCCCTAACTTTGGAATAGAAACTGTTGCTATGTCAAGGTAAACTAATAAGTTCCTATTGTTCTAACAGTGTGCCTTAAATATCAACCAATCCCTGTTTTTTATGCTTAAGATTTAACCAATCAGTGTGTAATATGTAGAAAGTAGAAACGTATACAAGTGTAAGAAAATCACTAATAAACCGACAACTTGCTTGCATCAAGCTGCGTCCCATCTCTTCATTCGCCGCAAATTGGTGACCCCGACGTGATCTGGTGAAGGATCTGATGTGGACGGACTCTCGAATCGCCTGACTGAGCGACATGCAGCAAATCCCACAGAACTTTGAATGATCCGCTGAAAGGAAGCGGGAGCCGGCCTGAACACCCTGCGGAGTTGAGAGGTGAGCTGTGGGAAATCCGTAATGGGGAATCAGGCTTCGTCCCCGGAAAGAGACGTATACGAGCTTATGAAAGGTCTCCCTAACAAACATGAGAAAAGTATTTCTGGGCATGACCTTAAAGCAATGCTTAAGTGGGTGCAAGTAAATATGCCTGCAGTGACTGCAACTACAATTTTCACGCGGGAACTTTGGGACGATACAGGGGTGAAATTGTGGGATTCTGCGACAAAAGGCAATACTGAGTCCCACCGTCTGCTCTCTTCATGGAGAGTTATTTTTGAGACTATAAAAGCACAAAAAGAAAAGGCAGAGGAAGGAGAGGAGGAGGAGTCGCAAGCTCCTATAGCCCTTTCCTTATCAGCCTCTAAATCACAGTGCTCTAAACCCCTGAGTGTCAATGCAGTGGGGTATCCGCCAGAAGAAGACCCCTTTGACCCGGGATCGGTAGACCCTGAACAAGAACCTGATTTATACCCTCCTGATCTATGTGATGTGTGGACAAAAATAAAGAAACAAGCCTTAAAGGAGGGGGATTTAGGAATGGCTAAAACTATAGTTGCTCCGGTCTTGTATTCTCAGGGTCGGGCAGGGGGAGCACGATGGGAGGCGCTTTCTTTTTCGGTTGTTAAAGAACTGCGCCGCACTGTTACGGAACGTGGTATTTCTTCTCCCTGTTTTATAAGTCTGTTATCTTCTGTGTTTGATGCTTATGTCATGACTCCTCATGATTTGAAATCTTTAGCACGATTGCTGCTAACCCCGACTCAGTACACGTTATGGGAGTCGCACTGGAGAGGGGGACTGCAAGCACTCCTGCTCACGTACGTTAACCATAATGATGCTGCATCAGCTGCACTGACAATAGAGCATCTTACGGGCACCGGTGCACGTGCTGATCCGGTAGCGCAGGCTCAACACTGCCCCCGTGCGGCTCTCGAGGCAATTAGAGAAGAGGCGAAAAAGGCTTTTTTCCAGGTCCCTGACGTACAAAAGCCACAAAAAGCTTTTACTAACATCACTCAGGAGTCTCGAGAACCTTATATGCAGTTTATTGGTAGACTAAAACAGGCTTTGGAACGTCAAGTAGATAATGCGGAAGCTCGGGATATATTGTTAACAAAACTAGCTGTTGAAAATGCTAATGTTGATTGTAAAAGGCTACTGAAGTCTCTTCCCAACCCGAACCCCACTCTGGTGGAAATGGTGGAAGCATGTAACCGAATCGGTACGGTTGACCACAAGTTTGAAGCTATGGCTGCTGCTTTTGTAGCGATGCATGGTGTGGGAAATTGCTATGGTTGTGGTAAGCCTGGTCATCTAAAGAGAAATTGTCTTGCTCGGGCTGCGGGGAATAAACAACAACCTCCTGGTCCCAGAGTTTGTTCGAAATGTCGGAAAGGGTGTCATTATGCTAATCAATGTCGATCTAAGTATGATTTCCAGGGACAACCGATACAGGGAAACCGACCGCGGAGCGTGGGGCAGCGACGCGCGCAGACACAAGTGCCACAGCTGACATTTCAACATCCTCGGAGAGAAGCACCGACACCTCAAGTCTCTGTCCAGCAACCTCAGGCAGCGCCGGACTGGACCTGGCAACCTCACACACAGTAACACTGCTCGATTCATCGGTTCATTTATTATCAACAAATGTCAAAGGACCATTACCCCCCGATACACAAGCTCTGTTAATTGGTAGGTCTTCCACAACATTGTCTGGTCTCTTTGTTTTACCAGGTGTTATTGACTCTGACAGTGTGGATGAAATCAAAATCATGGCACGGACTCCATTTCCACCTTGTACGATACCTCAGGGTAGTCGAATAGCGCAATTGATTCTGATTCCAGCAAGGGTAAACTCTCTCATCACTGATCATCCTCCGCAGAGGAGAGGAGGTTTTGGATCCACAGGGTTACCTCACATTTTGTGGGTACAATCCATTTCTCCACAGCGGCCTATGTATCAGTGTACCCTTATTTACAATGACCAACAAATAGCACTAAATGGGATCACTGACACTGGAGCTGATGTCACAGTAATTTCTCAAGCCAAATGGCCTCCGCAATGGCCACTGACTAATGTCTCTCAGACACTGGCTGGGATAGGGGGGACCGGTAACAGTCGTCAGAGTTTGGAACTAATTCGAATTCAAGGACCAGAGGGACATGTGGCTTCTGTTAAACCTTTTGTGCTGCCTGTCCCTATGGTTTTGTGGGGATGTGATATATTGTCACAATGAGGAATGTCTATCCGTACACATTTTTAGATGGGGCCATTGAAGTGCGCAACACCCTAAAAATAACCTGGAAATCTGATGTTCCTATTTGGGTGGATCAATGGCCCCTTCCTTTGGAAAAACTTCGCGCACTTCAAAACTTAGTCTCAGAACAAGTGTCCCAAGGACACATTGTACCTTCTACTAGCCCATGGAATTCACCGGTTTTTGTTATTAAAAAACAAACTGGCAAGTGGCGCTTGCTCCATGATCTCAGAAAAATTAATGATGCTATGGAAGATATGGGAGCCCTCCAACCCGGGCTCCCGTCCCCAACTATGATCCCTCGACATTGGCATCTAACTGTCCTAGATCTTAAAGATTGTTTTTTCAGTATCCTGTTACATCCAGATGATGCCCCGAAATTTGCCTTTTCATTTCCAAGCATCACCATGCAAGCTCCGTTGCAGAGATATCAGTGGGTTGGACTGCCACAAGGTATGAAAAATAGCCCTACAATGTGTCAATGGTACGTTGCAAAAATACTCAGTCCTGTCCGAAATGCTATGCCTACTGTGTTATTGTATCATTATATGGATGACCTTTTAGTGGCAGCACAACATCACGAAGTCATGGAGAAAGCTGTAGCCCTTGTCACAGATGCCGTGAATTCGGCAGGTCTCTCTATAGCACCAGAAAAGGTCCAGAAGTTTCCCCCTTGGAAATATCTGGGCTGGCGAATAAGAGCACAAACTATTGTTCCTCAACCATTGCAGATCAATACCAATGTAAGAAACCTGCATGATGCACAAAAATTACTGGGAACAATAAATTGGGTTTGACCACTATTGGGAATTTCTAATACAGACTTGGGTCCTCTGTTTGACCTACTAAAAGGGGACACTAATCCTTGTTCTCCACGTGATCTTAACTCTGAAGCAGATACATCTTTACAAAAGGTTGCCTCAGCTATCGCTTCTCGACAGGCCCACCGATGGGCCCCTGAACTACCTTTTTACTTGATTATTTTAAACCCTGCTCGACAGCCTCATGCCCTGATATTTCAATGGGACCTTCAGAACTCAGACCCCCTGATATTTCAATGGGACCTTCAGAACTCAGACCCCTTGTTAATTATTGAATGGATCTTTTTACCTAACCAGTCTACAAAAACTATTTTGACACAACATGAAATGTTTGCCTCTCTGATTGTTAAAGCTAGATCACGCCTGTTAACCTTATCAGGGAAGGATTTTGTCTGTATTTGTCTGCCAATAACAACAGTATACTTACAATGGCTTTATCGGCAATCAGACACCTTTGTTACGGCACTTGCCGACTATACAGGTCAAATAACTTCCCATCCACCTTCACACAAACTGTGTAACATTGACTTTAGTCTGATGTTAAAACCCAAAAGAAGCAAACAACCTTTACAGGCACTTACTGTCTTTACAGATGGATCAGGCAAATCACATAAATCTGTTCTGCTATGGTGGGATGATCAGCGTAGACGATGGGACT